>NC_052508.1:62820854-62878279 GCF_014356525.2 Nilaparvata lugens | reverse complement strand
TGAATTATTAATGATAATGAATAATAATGTATGTGAATTATTAAATAACGGATGCTCGGAATCTCAATCACTATTAGACCTATAGCTTAAGAAGTTATGCAGAATATCATCTAAGAGAATCCATCTTATCATAGGTTTTCTTCTCCTTCTTCTTCCTCTTCTTGTTCCTCTTACTCTTCTTATTCTTTTCATTCTTCTTCTATGTCATTGTCCATCTTATCGTTCCGCGTTCATTACGCTGCAAAGGACACACTCCAACCAGGAGGGGCTCCCTCCACTGTTTGGCATTTTCAAAAAGCATAGTGATAATTCACAAGATTTTGGATTAATGTTTTGGAAGGGCTTTGTCGTTTGGGGCCCTTCTTTCTCAAAAACTGGAAGAAGAAGAAGGGCATAGAAATAAAGTAATGACCGTTGGACGGCTGCTTGACCCCCTCTTATTTCTTCCCTTTCCCTCATTCCCACTCCTCATTTTTCCCTTTATTCTGTTATAAATGATGGGACGACTCCTGAAGCAGCAGCAATCCTCAGATGCTTGCTGAAAATCTCATGAAGGATTTGCCGAATCAGTCTTCTCTTTTGTCTTTCGAATCAATTTCGAGCCCTGCACCGTTCCAGAGTTAGGTGGGATTGAAAATGGAAGCATTTCATCTATTTAAGAGCCGTTTACACAGTATCAGCTTAAACTAAATTTGATTTTAAACTGGATCCAATCCATATCAAGTCTCATTCATTATAATGTGATTCATTCTTAGTTTAAGCCACCAGTTGATTGAATTCAGTTTAAGCTTTGACTGTGCAAACGGCCCTAACTATAGGATCGTTGACATTGAATTATGTATCCTAGTAACAGGACGGTCATGCGGATTAGAAACATTCGGAAAAATGTTTATTAGTCCTACATTCAAAACATGAATTCAAGATCACTTTTTGTGTAGTTGAGAAGTTGATATTGTGGTATATTCATATTGAATGAAAAAGACTAAGAAATTGTCAAAAACCACAGATTCATTGATACTTATTAGAAAGACCGGTTTTCGGTTATTACACATTGTCAATCTCTGTTGTCAATAAACGAGAATTTAATATCATTATATTGATCATTGAATATAGAACATTACATTATCTGTCATGTTTAGGCAGATATCCAGGTTATGAACTTGAGACTATGATCTTTAATCTTCTGATATGTCCAGTTCCATAAGGATTTGTTTAAAGGAATGGTATGATATTAGTTCCAGATCTTGAATTTAGTATGGGGAGTCAGATTACTAGATATTGATAATGATGCTACAAATATAACTATTTTATATTATTAGCCCAACATAGAGTATCTAACCACATCTCACCAAATATATTGGCAAAGAGTTACAGTTAATGGAGCATTTATAATAGGCCTACTCACTTCAAAATCTGAAAAAGTGTGCATTACTGAAAACTTGGACCAGATTCCATGCAGAGCGTCAACCATTCATTTATGAACTCTTTATCCAACTTATACATTTCCATTGCTACCATATATTAACCCAATGTAAAATCTACTCAAATTTTTTCTCATCTTGTACAAATCACACAGAAGACGAAAATAGTGAAACTTAGCTCTAATTGCTCTGGATGTCTACCGAGCGTACAAACTAAATTACATTTCTTATCTGTAGAGATTGGCTAAGCTGTTTGATTACTTGCACCTTTGTTGACTGAAACCGCTGATGTTGACTAGTTATTGCGCAGAAAAAAAGAAATTAGAGTGATGGAAGAAGAAGAAGAAGAAGAAGAAGAAGAAGAAGGAGAAGAGGATGAGAAGTATAAAGATGATGAGTGAGAGTTAGAAATCATAATGACTCATCATCGCAGAAAATTCTGTAAAAATTACGAATCGGGCAATTTCTATGAGTAAGACAGAGAAACGAGGAAATAGTGGTGAGAGGTGTGGGTATGGTCAGTGGGGGTAATGAGTGATTGAACAAAGAAGAGAGACAGTGGCCTATGAAGGGAGATAGATTGAGTAGGAGTAAAGAGGGGAGGAAATTATTGCAGCAATGGTAGTCTGTCTATCCAGTGTGTACTGTGCAGGTATGTTTATTTTCTATGGCCTCTTAACATGAAATTCACGGATTAGTGCGGCCAATGTGATTATCGCCGCTTTTAAGCTGCCTTCACTCGTACAACTGGCAACAGAAACGAGAACGAAATGGCGAAAAAAACGAATGAATCAAGTCCGACGTTTAATAACGCAACGTTACCGAGTTATTAGAGGAGGTACAGAAACGTAGACAACGTTGATTACTTTTCATGTATTATTTCGTATAAAATGTTACTCAATTTCATTTGAAGATAATAATTATGACTTACGATTTCCTGTATTCGTACGGTATTTTCTAACAAATTATTCCATAGAATTGCTCCTAAATAGGGTAGTTATCAGGCCTACATAATATATTGAAAGATAAAATTTATTATTTATTTATTTATATTTTTTACAAAGAAGCACTGATTGGGAGAGAAAAACTAAGGATACTCCTTGTACTATTTCTCTCCCAAATTTGGATAACATTTTAAAAGTCCAAAATAGGGTTATGATATCACTTTACTAAAATTTAGTCCATTTTCAAAATTGACTAAAATTAATCCAATTGGTAAAACATTCATTAAAATTGATGAAAATACTTATGATACACCCTTCGCTGTGAGTTGAAGGATCTGTATTTCCAAGTAGGCCTAATTGTGTGTTTCATTCGATAATTTTAAAAAGATAGGATTCTTGACAAAATTCGCTACAGAATAACAAAATCATTCTAATTTCAAAAGCATTCAAATTGTACATTCTAAGAGAAATATCTATTAGAAACTATTATGAAGATTATAATTCTCATTGGTCAACGAACATAATTTAAATTAGATATGCTACCTTATATTTATATCCCTTTTTGCCATGACTTGAGTGTTTCAAGGTTTAGCGTACTCAATGGCTGGGAAATTTTGTTCGAAAGCATTCTCTTCTGTTATTGTATGATAATATAATAGTCCTTTTACAACCAAGCATACCCGTTCAACATATCGCTCAGCTATGAAAGTTGGGGACTTTGAAAACTATAACACAAATTCTTCAATGGTTAATTTAACTAACAGATATCGAATGAAAAAGTAGTTACCACAATATCAACTTCTCAACTACACAAAAATTAATAGATATCAATTGATAGCAATATTTTTACTCCCTCTACAATCGATTGAAGTGAAATCTCGTAACAATCAACACTTCTTGAATCCTCCTCTCATCTCTACTCTTCGATTTCAAGAATCAATCACTCTACTATGACAATATTTAAGCTGCGTTTATTTTTATTACACCAAAGTTATTAACGAAATGTTGATAACTTAATCCTCATAGATTCTATAAGATTAAACATAACTTATCATACACATGATGAACATACGTTGAGTTCCGTTCAATCTAATAGAATCTAAAAGTCATTACTATTAACATAAATCCAAATTAAATGCTGTAATTCACCCCGAAGACTTCTGCTACTGCAAATATTGATAACAGGGTAAACAGCTGAATGGAATTTCGATGAGTGCTACCTACTATTCAAAAATTATTCGTCAGCCCGGGAATCGAACCCAGTACCTCCAAATTGCCGGTCAGGAATGCTTACCCTTACACCAAACTGACATTCTCTGGATAGCAGCGCTCACTTTATACAAAGCCATAGCGGCCAGCCAGTCTACAGATGGAAATCTGAGATATTGCAATTATTCAAATGCCAAATATTAATTAATTCATTGGCATTTGAATAATTGCAATATATCAGTAATTTCCACCTGTAGAATCTAAAAGGATCAAATAATTATCTTTTTGTTTATAACTTTGGTGTGAACGCAGCTTTAGAAACTTAATCAATAGCATGCAAGCTGTAACTAAATACTCAATTGATGGTTTTCTATTAAGAAAATATAGTTAATTCTATTGTTATTCAAATAAAAAAGTTATATTTTCTCAAAACAATAATAAATGAAATCACATATAATTAATGCAAAACTATAATAAAAAAAATATATTTATATATAATGCAATTTCACCCAAATTAATAAAATATCTGGATTAAATGAAATCTCCACTTTACCCTGTCATAATAAATGCACCACAACTTGATGAATTTTGAAACCAATTTGAATGTAATTTTCCATAATAACAAATACCGGTGATGATTAAGTAATAGTTAAATGTATCTAGAATACTAAAAAATAGTGGTGATGCTGGTGATTGATTATGAATTAACTGTTCCAATCAGTCACTTCTCAGAAACAATACAACCTGTCATCCGAGTTCGTCAATTTTAATCGACGTTCCCAAATCAAGCACATCCAATCAGACTCTGGAATGCGAAGTATCATTGAAACTGGCCTAATTGAGGAGCAATCAAAATAGACTGGCGATGCTCATTCCACACTCCACACTCCTACTTGTGTCTGCCGAGGCATCAACATCAATTGACCTTCTCTCAAAGACAAATTAATTGATGAATGAAGTCGTACAAATGAATCTAGATCCTCATCAATTAACTGCACTGATAAGCTTCGAGTGAGGACTCCAATCAGGCCTTCTTATTAGTAGAATCGTAGAAAAGACTCGACCAAAATGAGATTATCGTTAAGAAGTCAGTGGAAATGATAGGAATACATTGTTGCCAGTTTACCGTTTCCACTAACTTCTATAGTAAATAACTTTGATTCATGTTATCCCAGTATATCTGATTTGAAATTTATTTATTCTTATGGCTTTTATTGGCAGAGAGATCATTTTGGATGTTCTGCCTTACAGTATTACCCAATGTCATTTCCTATCAACACTCAAGTTGATAGGCTATATATTCGGGTTTTCATGTTTTCTCACTAGAAATTGCACTTTAATTACCTGAGTTTTTATTTTATAAATTTTAAAATCAAGAAAACTATTTTCAAACACAAATTCACATTGAAAAAGCAAACGAATATAACATTTTGATGATAATATTGAACTGAAAATTTCACAATTCAAATTTTTCCATGACAACAAAAAAACTTTTTCGTCGTCGTCTTCCTACAAGGATTAGGCAATTTGCCTGTTCCGACTTCAAACTCACCATCACATCCATCTTTTACGGGGTCTGTCCACACTTCTCCTCCCAACCGGGTTATACAACATGACTGCCCTGGGAATCCTGTCGCTCCCATCCTTTCAACATGATCTTTCCAGTTTTGTCGATTTTCTTCAATCTTCTGCCATATGGAGGTTATGTTGAGCTCGTTTCTTATATCGACATTATGAAGCCTATCTTCCCCTGTGCACTCTTTTACTGCTCTTAAAAACCTCATTTCGGCAGCCTGTAACCTACTCCATTCTTTCTTCTTAGGTATCCAAGATTCAGAGCCATATAAGAGCGTTGGAATAGCCATAACCTTATAGAATTTAAGTTTTGTCTCTCTCCTGGCTCTGTTTCTCAAAGTCCTATTTATTGTTCCACAAATGGATTGGAATCTATTCAATTTCACATTCAAGTCTTGGTCCATTTCATAGGTTATATCACAACCCAAATACTTAAAGTGTGATACTTGTTCCAGGACTCTATTATCGAGGACTATTTTAGATCTCAATGGATATTTTCCCTGGAAAGCCATCACCTTCGTTTTGCTTATGGATTTTCTGAGATTCAGATGGTATAATGCTCTCTGCAGATCATCCTCAGTTTCTTGCAATATTACCTGGTAATCAGCGAACCACAGTGAACTGGGAATCATCGTAGAAGATATCTGGATGCCTCCTTGTATCTTTTGCTTCCAACTTTTACACATTGAACAATGTTGGAGAGAGCGGACAACCTTGTCTTAAACCAACATTGGAGCAAATTTCCTGTGTTAATGAACCTAAACAATCCAAGATTATAGTCGTTCCATGATACAAGCAAAAAACTTTTTTTTTTAAATCAATTGTTCATTTCTGTTGATTCTCCAGTTTTTCTCCAACCCGAATTTTCGAACTGGGACCGAACATGGAATACCATTGTAGGCTGCTAGGTGTTTTTCTTCATTTTATTCTCTCCATCACATCCCACCATGATGTTTCTTTTTACTTATTGTATTTTCCTGTCTCTAAGAATAAAATTGATTTAAATTGATTTGAGTTGTGTTGTATCAAGTTGAATTGATGTGCTGATTGAGCTGTGCTGATTCATAGCACATTAATAAATTTATAGCACTAATTTATAAATTTATAATTATTTATAGAGTTGCTCTAATGTATTGTATTGTTATAACTATTATTGAGTGATTGATTATCACTGAGACATGATAACAGCCCTTAAAAGCCCGTTATACCACAAAAAAATCAAAGAGGTGTACAGAGAAAACTTTTCTCCATTATCATCAGTAGGACTCCACAATAATATTTCGTTCAATAACTTCAAAAGAAAATTTTGCACAACATGTATGCAAACGAGGCTACCAACCTTTCAAACAATTATTACACTCTGAAACTTTTGAATGCGGTAAAGATGCATTTCAAAATGAACTATCAAATAAATTATTCTACACAGAAATAATACTTAGATCATAAAAGTTGTGTGCATCTGGTTTTTATACGTTCAGCTTACATAAAATAATACAACGTGCATATTACAAACCAATTGAGAAGTAACAGAAGGATTAGGAGAAGATGATGATGATAGAGGAGAAGAAGAGTGGAAAGAAGGAGAAAAACAGAGAAGAGGAAAAGAAGAAGAGAAGAAAAGAAGAGAAATAGAAGCAGGAAGAAGAAGAAGAAGAGAAAAAGAAGAAGAAGAAGAAGAGAAGAAAAGAGAACAGAGAAGAAGAAGAAGAAGAAGAAGAAGAAGAAGAAGAAGAAGAAGAAAGCTGGAGAGGAAGAAGAAGAAGAAAGCTGGAGAGGAAGAAGAAGAAGAAGAAGAAGAAAGAAGAAGAAGAAGAAGAGGAAAGCTGGAGAGGAAGAAGAAGAAGAAAGCTGGAGTGGAAGAAGAAGAAGAAGAAGAAGAAGAAGAAGAAGAAGAAGAAGAAGAAGAAGAAAGAATGAAGAAGAAGATGAATAGTTGCTGAAATGTAGTAGTCGTCAAGTCTGGAGAGCGCAAAACATCAAAGACTTTCAGCACATAGAGTTGAAACAGATAAGAAATCTACAAAGTATTAAAACAGTTGTAAATGACCCCTCTACAGTGAGGTTCACTCAAAACGGTCAGCATTGATTTAATTGGGAGAACATTGACGTCTCCTGTGAGGGATGCTGACCATGGTGAGTGAATTTCACTATGGAGACCGCCCCTTCTAAAAATGTCATCCACTTTATATGCAAATCAAATGAATCTTCTTCATAAAATAAGAGTGAGTTTATGAGCGCCATAAATTCGTTCATGACTGTGACATGCTGGGTTGGGGCTTCTGAACAGTCACTGGTCAAGACCGAAATATTATTCATAAAACATCACCTTGGCTCGAGACACGTCCACTGTTATTATTGTGGTGGGCAGCAAGATGTAAAAGTTTTACTTTCTAACAAATTTGCGGTTAAATGTACGAGACTGCTTGTGATTTACGGTGATAAATGCGTGAAACTTTGAAGTTTGAACAGATTTTATGTGTAGATGTTAATAATAATTTGTAGTTTTATAGAATTTGAGTAGATCTCATGCGTGGATGATTCGCTGTTTTATAGATTTCTAGCAAATTTGATGACAGAAGTTTGCAATGAAATTTTCAACAATTTTTACAGTTTTGTTTATTGAATTTATAAGTTTATTCAAGTTGTATTCTCAATATTACAGAAAAATTTAAATCTCAAGTTTTATGTGTTAAGATAGTTTTATGGTTTTTTCAACCCTTTTTTATCGAAATTAGTTGAAGATATTTTTGAACACATTTTATTTAAATGATTTTCGATTCGTAAGGTAAGTTTTTGTGAAGCAATCTACACTGATTCATAGTTTTTTAATGTAGATTTTTAGATGTAGATCATGTGCAGTTCACAAGCTTTCCATCATAGATTTCTAATTCATACAGAGTTTCCTTCAAAGATTTCTTGTTCATGATAATCTATCATGGCGATGTTAATAGATCCATATTTACTGAAAATTTCATGAATAAGGAACTGTAATATAGTTTCTCTTAGAAACCTGACACACACTTCGCTCAGGAATATACGTATTGTAAGTTTTTATCCATGTATCATCTTTTAGATAAGACGTGAAACAACCAAATGAGAATTTCTTTTGATTTTGAAATGAGATGACTCCAATATTGACATTCATGTGAATATTCTCTTATGAGGCGAATTCTTGTGTGGGTGGTAGACCTCTTCTACATCACCTCCTCTTTCTTCTTCTTCTTCTTCTTCTTCTTCTTCTTCTTCTTCTTCTTCTTTCTTCTTCTTCTTCCTCTTCTTCTTCTTCTTTTCTCCTTCTTCTTCTTCTTCTTCTCCTTCATCTTTTTCTCCTCCTTATTACTCTTCTCAATGTTCTTCTTCTATTCCTCTTCTTCTGCTTCCCTCCATAATTTATTAAATATAGGTGTGCAGTGTGGGAGGGAGAGCACAAAGCTAAAGGAATGGAATTTCGGGTGAAAGACAAACAAGATGATGATGATGATGATGATGATGATGATATTGATAATTTACTGGGTGGCTGAATTGATGGTCAATTGGAAGCTTGGTTGGAGGGAAAGATGTGGCAGGAGGAGGATGGGAAGAGAGGAAACAGAAGGACACACAGCTTGGGAGATATGAAGGATCATGACTGTAAGAAGAGAAGATGAGAGGGATGCTGTGAATGATTGTATGAGAAGGAAAGAAACAGAGAATTTATGGGATGCCAGGTGTGAGGCTACCTAAGATCTTAGAAGAGGTTCTCTACAACGGTCCAACACCTGGTACTTCTCCTATTCCTTCTTCTTCTTCTTCTTTTCTCTTTCTTCTTCTTCTTCAACCTCATCTTCTTATTTGTTTCTTTTTTCTCGTTCCGAATCTTTAGTAACAGCCTCCCTCTCATCAACTAAGCTAACTGATCTCTGTTATCTGAACAAGCTATGGGACTGCTTTTGGGACTCCACTGTCATATCATCTTATCGAAATATTATTCAATTTGTTATAGGAGTCCACGTTTCAAATTCCATCCTTTATACCCTCCATTGAAGATATAAAAATTAAAATTGAAAGAATTGGAAATACAAATCGATTTGAATACAGAGGATTAATTCAAGGATGAATTTTATCGAAAAATAGATACGTGTGTGACAAATTCAAGAGATTCACTAATGTTTAGTGAGATAGAGCAGTCTTCTTATCACAATAGGGTTAATTTCAAATGAAAGGTGTCCTATAATAAAGATATCAATAGTTGAATTTTTCTAAGACGGGAGCAAGAGATGTTATATAAAAAATCTATTTTGATGCTACTGACGTTACAAAGAGTCCATTACAATAAGGTTGATTATTATCATAATGCTAAAATAATACAAAATGCGTCAAAAGACCATGTACCCGGAATTACGTTCTGCTCTTTTGATAAGTGAACTGATTTCAAGTCAAATATTCGTTTCAAGCAACTTGAAGAAAAAATTTTTAAAAATTCGACCGAGTCATTGTCAATATTGTAGACAACAATAATTTTGACAACATATGTGTGTTCTTATTTAATTATTAAACTAATTTTTACCTAGAAGATTGAATCCGTTTTCGAATCAAAACTGAAGAAGTGCAGAAATAAAACCTACATTGCATAAAGAAATCAAAGGATATGACTTTCTTGAATATTCAAACAGAGGAACATTTGAAATGTTCTCTCAGTTATTCTCATTGTTTTTTTGTTATTGAATTTATATATGAGTTAATACGAGAATACGAGAAAATTCACTATCAGTGAATTGAACATTTTTATTTAGTTGATTTTTGAAAGTAGTATTATTATTCAAAAATGTTCAAGAATCATCAACTACATTATGAATATTCTTCTCCTTATCTGGATGAATTCATCTCAACTAACACAACTAAAAACAGATTAACACACTCATCCAAAGAGAATCATATTATTAGAAAATTATATAATTCTACTCCTATCTCATAACTCATCCTGATTGGGCACTCATAAATTCACAATAATTGAGATCAATTCTACTCAAAATAGAACTGGACTCTCACTGAAGCAACGGACCGAAACGACGTCACCACTCCACCACACTATCTTCGAATCCTTTTCAATATCTATCTCGTTTATTCACTATTATTTATCGTCTTTACTCATTATTCACCCCGTTTATCCACTATTTATCGACCCAATTCATCATGCATCCTTCCTTTTTCATCCTCTGCGCTGCGTTTCATCTTCATTGGAATAATGTGTACTATGTAGCGCCCGCGAGGCACCACGATTGACCGCTTCAAAACGGTCCTGATTCAGATTCAACTCAATCTGTCAGCATTTTTTTAATGGGTAGCACTGGGGTTATCCATAAGGAATGCTAACAGTTCAAACTGTTCTGTCAGTATTATTTGAATGGAAAACACTGCTGTTATCTATGAGAGTAATTCTGACAGTTCAGAGTGGATCTCGAATCACCAGCTGCTTCTCTGTTCCTAAGCTTCATGCCCTATTAGAAAGAATATCGCTCGCCATCTTCAAACTGGAGAATCTGACTCCTAACGGTTGATTAGGCGCGATTTAAATGCTGTTCATTAATTATGAGCGCATTACTGGAGCGGAGAACGCAGCGGTAAATAAACGCTACGTAAAAATAGCGTGGATTTTGTAGCGTTCTGTTGCCAGAGGCTATCATGCTTTGAACGATCGCGTTATCTCTTGCTCTCATAATAATAGTATATATAGTATCATTAGTACAGTACATGTTCAGTATTA
Source organism: Nilaparvata lugens (assembly GCF_014356525.2). NCBI lineage: Eukaryota > Metazoa > Arthropoda > Insecta > Hemiptera > Delphacidae > Nilaparvata > Nilaparvata lugens. The sequence continues at coordinate 62,867,387 of NC_052508.1, read as the reverse complement.
TCATATATATATCTACTATAATTCATGAATTAATAGTTTATATTGTACAAACCAAGTATTATAGATACAGTAATATAATGTGTAGTACAAGTACAGTATCTCCGGAAAGCATGGAAGTAATATAGGTATTGATTAATTATTGTGGGCGATTAAAGGTAGACGCACACAGATCGTCATCGGACGGACGGCACGCATCGGACGGATTGGACGATTAGATTTGATGCATTGTTCTCAATTGGAGTGCGCATACCTATAAAATGCGGATAGGTATGCGCACTCCAATTGAAAACAATGCATCAAATCTAATCATCCGATCCGTCCGATGCGTGCCGTCCGTCCGATGACGATCTGTGTGCGTCTACCTTTAAGGTACCCTATAAGTAGATGTATCAATACAGTATATATTGTATAGTACCTAATGTGGTATCTGTATATTATCTTGCTCTTCAGAGCAGATATACTTTGAAAATTCCCAGATGATCTTACTTGAATACTTGGGTGATTTAAATCCAGGTGTTTTGTTGTTGATCCTCTGCTCAGGTGTTAGATGTCCTGGTAATATCAATCTGTAATTGTGTTGCCTTGAGGTCAATCTCTCTATTAATACTGCGAGATACTTGAGTAAGGCTACTTTGAACTTATAGTTCGGTTAATACTAGTAGTTCTGTGAACAGTAGACCTAGCGCTTAGTAAGTTACATTGACCTGTTGTTATGTTTTCTCAAAAATTAATAAATAATATATCAATTTAAAATGTCTAGAAAAAATCCTAAATAAACATAGAGCTTTCTCTCCTATCGTCCCGGAATGTGAGTGTGAACGCTGTTATCAGTTCTGGCTGCAACTGTCTACAACGTTGATGGAAAGATACATTTTCAAGATGTTCGATGTTTTTGAACGGGTAGTATTATAGTCCACTAAACAGCTGATTTATGATGAATAATTCTATAGTCTGATTTTTACTCTAATATCGGCGTATGAAGGAGGCTCCTTTTTCCTTTTATATTATCCTTGAAATGCAAAATTTCAAAAAAACCTTGTATATACGTCGACGCGCAATTCAAAAAGGAACATACCTGTCAAATTTCATGAAAATCTATTACCGCGTTTCGCCGTAAATGCGCAACATAAAAACATACATATAAACATTTAAACATTAAGAGAAATGCCAAACCGTCGACTTGAATCTTGGACCTCACTTCGCTCGGTCAATAATGTGAGGCTACTTCAAGCTTATAGTTGGGATAATATTTGTCTACTTTAAGTTGAGTTACTCTACTCACGTTTATTAATTAAATGATCACTTATTTTGGATTCTAGTCTCCTTCAACTACTATAGTCTAGAAATTATTTGTTTTATTTTTCATACCAACTACCTTTTTCAAGTTCCAATAGCTCTTCTACTGGTAGAAATTTTATTTCTATACCATTGAAATGACAACTTCTCCGATCATGATCAGACTGATGCGAAAACAGCTATAGTATTATAGGTCAATATTAGAAATATTTCCAATCAAACATTATTGAAATACTCTTATAGAAGTGAAATATCCAAAATTTCATTGTCCCAATATCAAAGCTATCTATAAATTACTGTGGGTGATTAATGATGGCGTCTGCTATACGATGGGTCTCTCTGATTGGTTGAGCTATGACGTACTAACTTACTTCTATGTGATTGTTCCGGGTGCTTAGGTTTGCTCCGCCCAACACTGAAAAGACACTCACTTATTTCTATGCCAAATACTTTCTCAGTTATATTATTGTGTCATAAGAATGAAGATTGATTCCATTGTCAGTATTTATTATATTTTTTATCGATTGTAAGAAATTGTCTTCCCTCATGAAATTCCATTTCTAAAATTTATTATTAAAATTAAATATTTCTTGCTGATAACTCTCCATAAAAAAGCCTAGAAGAACGGAATCGGGTTTCACTAAAAAACTGTTCACATTCAATCATTTCGAGCTTTAAAAATGAGAATACAGCTATAATATTATAGGTCAATATTAGAAATATTTCAAATCAACAATGACAATCAAAAATTATTGAAAGACTTTTCTACAGCTAAAATATCAGCTTTTTATTGCAAAAGATGAAGGGATGAAGGATATCACTTGATCAATTCTCTTTGAATTCATTTCATATTAGGGAATTCTCTCCATTTTCACTTCAATCTATGATATATTTGGAGCTATGAGCTTGGAAATAAAAATATACATAAGCAAAACAATATTATTCATCTATTTCAACATGAAATAGTGTACTCAAAGAAGATAAAAACTAACCGATGTCTACAAATTTGGATTCATCTATTTTAAGCAACTGATTGTTGCATAAAGCTGTTTATCCATTGGTGATAATTTTGAGTTGATTTAAAGATGATAATTATTATTGATCAGATGCTAAGGATGATTGGGGCAACACAATGCAGGTAGGAAATCAGAACTTGATGCTCAGCTCCTCCAAAACCATCCCTAATTAACAAAAAATGGTGGAAATATTTATCAATTATCATTCCGCACCATCACACCCCCGCGGATGACAAGCATTCTCTCAGCTGCATCCCAGTCCTCTCTCTCACTCTCTCTTCCCCAGACACTCTCTCTCAATTCTTCAAAAATCTCGACGTTATCTTAATTATAGATCCTTGTGTGTGTGTGTGTGAGTGTGAGAGGGGCATTGACATTTCTCTTCAATCGTTTGATTTAATCGCATTTTGCTATGGTCACGTTCATCTTATTTCCACCTCCCTTCCACCCTGACACCCCCTCTCTAACAACTTCTTCTTCCTCTTTTTCTAAAACTCCAAAAGTGCCATTGTGATCATCAACCACGTTTTCTGTCGGATTGGATCCTTGAGTGTGTGTGTAGGTGAGAAAGAGAGAGATTGAATAAGAGACATAGAGTGAGTGAGAATGTGATTCGTGGAATACCTTCACAGCTTTATGATAATTAAACACGTGCATCTCTCTCCTTCACAACTCTCCTTCCTCTTTTTTCTCAACTTCTCCTTCTCTTTTCTCTTCTTCTTCTTCTTCACCCGTCACCCACACACTTCGCGGTCATCGGTTGAAGAGACTCGGAATGATAGGCATTTTTTGTTGTTTGGTTGATGCAAGAACTGACTGTGTCTCTGATCGTGGGAGACAGAATGTCTTTCCTCCCTCTCTCTCTATCTCTACACCCTCATCCTCTATCTCTTTTCCTCCCTCTCGATTGCACCAGGAGACCTCAGGTGCAACTTATGTCTCACCCTCAACCGAGTCACCACCGACGGAATGTGACACATAAAATTTTGAGAATGAAAGAAAGAAACTAGGTGGGGTGAATTGGAGGCTGAAGAATGAGGAGGAGGAGGTGGAATAGAGAATTGATCCCCCGCTGGTGTGAAAAAATCTCCGAAATTCCTGACCGGACTTTTAATTGATGTAATCAATCAAAGCGATCTCCCCAAACAGACCTGCTAAGACCTTCCTTGCATAACAATCGCAGCACTTTATTGGATGGTTTGCATCACAAAGACACTGCTTATAAGTCACTGTGTTTTTCAAGGGTGGTGCTGAATTCCCAGGTGTTGGAATCTTATTTCAGTCTTAGAAGGGAAAAAAGGAAATTAGAATTATTCATCATGAATATTTCAATGTTATAGGACTACAATAGATGAACAAGTCTTCTTTTATAATGTGGATGAATAAAAACAATATAAAAAATATGAGTAGATACTCAGTCGCAAAACGCAACTATAGTGAGGTCCACGTTATAATGACAGTATTTGATCAACTTTGGTTTCGCTATTCTAGTCTATCATTCGACAAAGCCGGTGGTACTATCCTTTTCTAGGTCCACTACGATGCCAATTATGTTTTTGACAGTGTAAAAATTTAATAAATTAATGCAGAGAATCGGCATCGCTATTCTTCTATCTTTATCCACTGCCATTATAACATGGACCTCACTATAATAAATTATACCCCAACACATATAATTTATAGTGAGGTGTATATTTTTTCGTTGAATTATCTGTGCCTATTATCTGTTATTAAGAAATTATTCAATGCATAAAACTTCATTGTTTAAAGTGTATTAAATGTTATAGTATTCTAACTTGTATTGTAATTATTGTTCTTTATGAATAAACTTTTATTTGTTTTGATTTGATTTGATTCTTGCGTATAGAAATTCCAAAGAAATCTCTCATGTTATATATCATTTTTGTTCATTCAAAGTTTATATCTTATGCGGGGGTCTGATCACATCAGGCGTCAAATCTGCAAATCTATAGATATATTTTGCCAAATTTTGTGTGGATCTCAAAGTTGCTTGAATCTCAAAGTTGATTTCAAAGGTGTTGTTTGAATTTAAGCATCTCTTGAAGGATATTCTTATACCCCGATACTTATACAGCAAATTCTAGGCCTATAGATTTTGATCGAGGAACAGGGGAAAATAATTGACACGAACGAACTATTAGAAAAATTTTGGTATTGGAATAGCTGGAAGAGGCGTAGTTTCTTAAATGCTGTTCCCAAACGACATGTTCAATTCTCGGAGAATGAATGCAATTAGTTCATCACAATTGGGGAAACACAACGCTACAAAGTTCACTATGAATAGCTTTAGGAAGCCAATAATTATCAACTTCTCAAATGGAAATTGGAGAATGTTGACCGAAAATTCGAAAGCTGTTCATGTTCAACTCATTTTTGGTAAAAAAAATGCTCTTATGAACTGCTAATAACGTTAGAACTTTTATAATAAACTATTATAACTGTTAATAACATTTGTTGATTAGATCAATGCAAGGTAATCATAAGCATTTTTTTATGAGACCTAATTGCAGTCCCTTCAACAATATTACATGGAGATATGTAAAGGCAATACCAATGTCATGCATCGGTAATGAGATGTATGTAGAGGAACGAGCGCACCTCAGTTCTCTATATGTGTTCCGAACCCGTCTGCTAGGAGGGAGGAACACAATTTAGAAAAAACGATTGCCGAAATACGAAGATAACGAACAGGGCATAATGTTGCAAAGCGAGGTGCAGGCGAATGGAAATTGTGGAAGGTGGAGAGGAAAGAGGAAAAATTTGGATGGCCTGGAGACTAAGTTGACGATGGTAAAATGGATCCAGGGAGGAGATGGTTGTGAGGGGGTGTACCAAGAGAATGCAATAATGAAACTAAGGGCGGTTCTGCTCACACATGCACATGCACACACTCACTTCTTTTTCTTTACTTTCCTCCTCCTTCATCACTTTTTCTTCTTCACCATCTTATGTTTCTTCTTCTTCTCCACACCGTCTTCATCTGTGTAGGAGCGCGCTCGCGTTCTCTACATATATGCGAGAGAAGCACACACATAGGGAGATCCTGGGTAAACTTACACACGCGCACATTCGCGCGCACGCACACACACACACGCCGGTGGAAAATGAAAGAAACGACGGAGGAGAATCCAAGGCTTGGAATTTCCATGAGAATAAGCTTTATAAGGAGTAGTAGGTGGTTGGGAAGTGCGGAAGGGGGGTGGTCTCGTTATTTGGAAGAAAAAGGATTCAAGATGGCGGACCTACCCCCCACACACTGAACCACCCTCATGTGTTCATTTCTTACATTACACATGCAGAACTTGAACCCCGGGTGGGGGGGATGGAGGAGGACTTTGAGAAGGGAAGGTGTATATGTAGAGGAGAAGGAGAAGAAAAAGAAGTGTAGTGAAAGAATGAGACCGGCGAACGTTGGCTTGTTGTTTCAAGGGTCGTCTCTTCCTTGACAAATCTCTTATTTCGAACCGATTCTGTCTTTCTCCCCCTCTCTCTCCCCCCCCACCCACGCAATCCTCCTCTCTTTTAACGTCATCCGTTCCTCGCAGAAAAAGGCGGAAGGAAATGATGGAAAGTGCACCTTTTCACTTCCACTTGAACTTACAAGTGTGCGATCTGCACATCTTTGTCTTCTTTATTGTCTCTTCGCGAATGGGTGGGGAAGGGTCGGAGCAGGAGGAGATGGGGAGGTGTGTGGGGTTGTCTCAAATTTGGAAAATCTAGATTGCTTCTTCCGACCCTCTTGAGCCGGTGATTCAGCGAGCATTACTTAAATACTCGAGAGCTGAGGCTTTTTGACCGTTTTTCAGCAGAGCATATATTTCTCTGAGCTTATATTTTTTAGCTTTCAGGTTTTATTCAGCATCAGTGTGCAATGATTGGAATTCACAATAGGATGCTTCCACATATTCAACTTTATCATCTTTGTTATATTAATATTCCTGATATTGATGAACTCTGATGAAGAGTGAATTCAAGATGATCACCAAAATATTTGAATCTCCATACTACAATCAAGATTGGTATCTTCTTAAATTGATAAATTTGTAATTGGTTCGTAAATACTGGTTCTTTAAATTTAAATATTTTAAACTACAAGTTTCAAATGCTCTGAAGTGGACCGTATAAAACGAATCAAATCTTTGAGTTGAATAATATATCCATTCAGGAAAACCACATACAAAGAACATAGAAAATCAGAAAATGTACTCACCAAATCCCAAATCCAACATGTCACGAATCGAATTGCTTGCCTACTTATACAATATTTGAGGTAAAAGGTGGACAGTTGGATAGGATATAGATGAGAGGAAAAGATAGGTGAAATTATGCAACCGAAAGTGCGACTATTAAAGTTGGTTCCTTGCTGTTTTCCCGTTCTGAGATGGAGTTTACTGTCTGGATATTTATAACAATATGACTTGACTATTGATGAAAACAAAACTAGAAATTGAGTTCTGGCATTCACTTTTCACTAATACGAAACGTGAGTAACTTTTCACGTAAAACGAAAATGAAATTTATGTACACGAGTAAATGTATAGGCCGAATTTCCTATGATATTAAATTACACGAATATTTAGGCAGATTCAGGACGAATTTCAGCTGTAAACAGCTGTAAAGTAGCTGAAAGTGAGTGTCTAATTTTTGTCTTCAAATTTTTTAATTTATTTCAATTAATTTAATTGAATTTCGGATTGATTATTGTTTTTCGGCTTTATATCAACATTGTGAAATTCAAAATCTATTTTATATCTGTGTTATCTTCCTCGGATGGTGCGGAAACTTTGGCAGAAATCAAAATTTGAACTTAACCTAATTGTTTGGACTATTTTTAATATGTGAAAATCCAGGAACTGAAGAAGTTTTGGGCAATTGCCTGTTTTTTCTTTCCTAATTATAGTATGTGTATCACCTTGAATAAATAAATAAATAAATAAATAAATAAATAAATAAATAAATAAATTTCCTGAATCTTAAAGCCTCGACAGGGAGTGTTAGCAATACGAGAGCTGAATCCACACTGACTGGCAAACTTTCCAGTGCCTGGAACGATAAATTGATGAGTAATGGATATTAAAAAATTATAGAACTCTCCTGCCATCTGGCAGTCAATGAGCGAATGAATACAATTTCAAATGGCCTCAACAGTAATAATTGATTTGATTAAGAAGATTCAAAATAAGTGGACCAACAATAGTCATAGGAATAACAATAGTCAGCTTCAGTTGCCACTGAAGATGTTGCCATAGGCAACGAAAACTAGTTTTGGTGAATAAAAATGTTATAGTGGAATTCGACAACATCTTTTTTTCCTTTCTTTATCTTAATATGGAGAAGTTCCACAATATCTCTGATAAAATTGTTAAATTTGTCATAGGAATGTGTTGAAGAACTTTCTCCTAATAATAAAGTTCTTCTGGAGTAGCAATACAAGGTGTATCACTCTTCACTTGATCAACATCACCCACTTGTTTCACAATGTAAGACAATCAAGATAAACGACAATGAGAACAGTAGGTACAATAATGACAATAAAGGACAATAACTGCAGCTCCAATTCTAATTCGAAATCAACCCATCCACAGTAAGACTCATTCAAAGCTGTCAGCAATCCTTATATGTAACATCAATGCCTCCCATTCAATCAACGCTGACAGTTCTGAGTGCTGCCGTAATCGGTTCATCCGCTTCATTTGCATGAATTAGCCTACAATTCATCCATGAATTACTGCACAGTTCATCGTGAATGGAGATGAACGTCGCATTCGGGTGTTAGCCGGGTGCCAGATTTTTTCACGAATCTTATTGTTCAGACCTGACGCCCTTCCTGTGTGTTGACAAAATTCGGCCAGTTTAGAGTAACAACAAAAGTATTAGAGTGGCAATCAGTGCTGGTCTATTATTAGCGGTAATTTAGGAGAGGTCAGCCTGAATATTCTGTGATGAGAAAGTTTTCCTGGCCGAACTACATCTGGAATCATTGCTAAAACTGACCCTGAAAGGCAACGGAAAGATTGGAGCCGAATAAAACTGATCTTTACAGAGACAATGTTGGGTACAATTACAGTAAATTAATCTTGACTGGATGAAAACTCAAAGTAAGTTAAGTGAAATTATCCACTAAGAGTAATAGAGAATTGTCACTACAGCTCGAACATGGAACACTTTAGAACCCATTAAAATACCATGAGTTTTATCCCCCACATTTTAAAAACTCATTCATTTCGCGAAAGGTTACAGAAAAACGCAATAGAGTATCACATTAATTGAATAAATGCTTTGTTAACATAAAATTGCGAGGTAATAGAGTGACCATTACAATTGTAATATTGTGGTCGTTTTATGTGGGGCCAACTGAGAACAGTTCTCAAAGGAGAGTGAATTATTTCCTGTTCAGGATACTTTTAATAAAGATGAAACATTTATAACAAGTGATCTTAGTCCAGGATACTCTAGTAACTTGAATGGTCACTTTCCCAGTTGGTCCAGCAAAGTTATTTGCTGGTGACACGGAATTAATTAGAGTAAGTTATGCTGTTTTTTATGTGTGAGGTCATGGAATAATTGGTTGTTTGATAAAATAGGTACAATAATTCAAAAATGTTTTTGGCGGGGTTGGATGATGAAAAAAAAATTCATTACCACGAACTCCATTATTTGTAGAATAATCCTTTCTAAACAAAATTTATATGTAATAGTGATATTTATTATTCTATATGAACAAAAAATTTTCCCATGCTTATTCGATTTCCAATATCTCTTCAATTTTTATTATAAATAAATAAATAGATTTTACTGTTGTAGACCAATATAATCTATTTATTTATTTATTCATAATAAAAATTGAAGACATATTGGAAATCAAATAAGCATGGAAAAAAGTTTGAACATTTTTTTTGTTCATATACAATAATAAATATCACCATTACATAAGAATTTTGTTTAGAAAGAATAATGTAAGATCTATTATTTGTAAAATAATTTGTTATGATAATATTGTTTTAGGTAAAGAAAGAAAATTTGATTTCTATGGGAAGATTTCGGGTTTTACTGAGAATAAGGCACAAATTTATAAAGTGAGAAAGAAATAACCTACTTTTCAGACAATGAATGAAAATTCTGTAGAGGTAAAGTTTCGGGCTGCGACTGTTGGTCCCCCTCAATCATTCTGATAAATTGTCATATAATAAGTAATAATATCAATGAATAAATATGAGTTATGAGTTTCAATGCAAGAACTATCCTTTTAGTCTGATTTTACACAGGGTAACTTATTACCCTGAATAGTTTTGTAATATTGAAAGCTCAGTATCTTCTGTACCTACTCTCAAAATGAATATTCATTCCATTATATATTACAAAATCAAACGATCCTTTGTAACTTTCCCCATTCTAATAATCCAACTCCATCATCACTAATTATAACTTTCTTCAAGAACTTTTGTCCCGTTTTTAATCGAATTACCTGAATAATTTAGGCACCACTAGAAGACTCGGTGTCATTTTTTTCACGTGATAATTACCGTTTCCTATCATCACAAGACATCAATACATTGTTAATCAATACCTACGTCATCAATAACAATAATCAATAGCGACTAACGACAAGTTACAACTAAAAATAATGTACAATTAAAATGATGACCATGTACTGAATAATTGGCTGGTATCCCTATAGACCACGTATTTTAATAACGGTTGTTTTGATTACAAGTGAATTATTAATTTTAGAAAGCGATCATTTATAAATTTTTGATGTAACTTGTATAAAAACAAAAGCTGTTCTCTGTGACCTCTATTCCTTTGGGTCACCTGTTATTAAAACACTGTAGAAGTGTAGAAAGAAGATCGAAAAAATAATTGCAATATTGTTTGGACCGACAATCAACTATTTTTATTTTGTTGTGTACAATCCATACAATCTTAGAGATACTGGTGTCCTATGAATAGTATCAATCACTATTATCATGCGAAAAGTGGTGCAAAGCCTCTGGAAAATTAAGGTTTGTTCTATTTGAAGTGACTTTTTCTATTGAAGTAGGCATAAATCTCTAAGATTTTCTATTTTTACAAAGACACTATAATAGTGCTAGGCGATGCAGTATTGGTGTTCTAGTTTAATGATAGTACGAGTATATACTAACGTACTAACAGTGAACTATTATGTGGATGAAGGTCAATAGAACTCTACTAAATCAAGTATTTATCAAATCGAGATCAATCAAGCTGAAATATTATAGAGTTACTCAATCTCCATTTCAAATTGAATTCAAAAGTTATAACTACTGGGAAATTGGAAAAGAAAAGTTGAACCTTTCCCAAATAATCCAATTAGTCAGGAACGTGTAAAAAACAAAAGCAAACACATTTTTTGATTATAAGCAAGTTGGGGATCGTCGAAAGATCCCAAAAGCTTCTTATTAATGTTTTAGTAATGTTTTAGGAAATTGGAAAAGAAAAGTTGAACCTTTCCCAAATAATCCAATTAGTCAGGAACGTGTAAAAAACAAAAGCAAACACATTTTTTGATTATAAGCAAGTTGGGGATCGTCGAAAGATCCCAAAAGCTTCTTATTAATGTTTTAGTAGTAATGTAACTACTAAAATGTTTTACTAGAGAAATTGGGATATTGTAAACCTGAGCAGTTTTCTTCATATTTAGTTCAGAAAAAAAGCCAAAATTTATGATACACCAGCAATCAATTATCAACTTGATAAAGGCATAGAGAAACAATAGCATGAGTAGATATGCCATGGTATAGGGCGTTTATGTCGCAACTTTTACTGTTATCTCAAGCCGATATTCCACATAGTTCTTTCCTGTGAAGCTTTATGACGCTGGTAGTCTCTCATATTGTGCTGTTTATACACTCTTACCCAATAAAAACAGTAAAAATCGACAATAATCGACAGTAATCGGCTTGAGATAACAGTAAAAGTTGCGACATAAACGCCCAATGCCATGGGATATCTACTTACGCTATTGTTTCTCTATGATAAAGGTCAGTGGATCGAGAAGTGTCCACCGAATTTCATGGCCAGCCCAGTTGAAATAATTTTAAGCTACAAAATTTACCTCTAGACTACTATAATTTACCTCTAAATTACTCGAAAATAGCAAAATTTATTATCGAAAAAGACCAGCAACCAGATGACAAATTGAGGATGAAAGCAATTACAAACAAACAAATACGTTGACGAAAGTCAGTTAAGGGTCGTGAAAGAGCCGAAAATTGTGGCCAGTCAAGTTGAAATTGTAGGACTGCTCTGTACAGTTTTTGCAGTTCTAGTCTGAGACCAAGCCTGTGGCCTGAGCCGTCGTCACAACATATCGACCGCTCTTACTTCATTACATGGACTCACGCTCGGGGATTAATCAGTAACCCCCTCTCGACCCCACCCCCCACCTAAACAACCCTTAGAAAAAAGTCATTAACAGCCTTAGACTGTGGCCGTGGAACACCCCCTTACATCACACACACACTCACTCACTCACATGCACACACTTTCTGGCAAGTCCCCCAAGCCATGTGTGTCGCCCCCACCTATATCCACAAATCTATAGTTATAGTTGCTGGGTGAAAGTGACCCAACACTTGCAGCAGACATGTTTGGATCCTATATCTGAGGATACAAAGTTCCACAAGAAAGTTTCGTTAGTGATTGAAGGGTTTGAACCCTCAAAATTATTAAATGTTCCTAAAATGAATTAAATAAATGCTTGAGAATTATTATTATAAATATTATGATAATAATAATAATAATAATAATAATAATAATGATTGGTCTCCACATCACCCCTTACAGCCAACCTGTTCCACTACATGGCTCCAAGTGACTGAATGAGTATGATTAGGTAATTTTTATGTGTATACAATAGAATGGATTCAGCTTTCATGTATTGCAACTGTCTAAAGTAATATCTAATATATGAATATGTTTCATTCAAAGTTATATAATTTGTCTTCTTCATTATCTTTTCCATCTATATCAAATTTTATTCCCATCAATTACAAAACCATCCACATGAATATGTGTGAACTGTATCAACAACAAATCAAAATCAAAAACAAAATACGGAGCATACGAGCAATAAGTGAGTAATCAATAGGTGCATACACAATAATCATTAGATATTGAGTAAAAACTACCAAAAAAGTGAAATCATTAGATACAAAGTAAACAAAACAGGTACATCCCGAGGCTTAGTTAAAATATAAACTCAGTAATTTTGTGATCATAGAACAATGTAATGTTTGGTAATCCATACGACTTAATCTACGGTAATCTATGTAATCTATATCGATCCCAATTTATATGTAATCCTAGGTTTGTGCAAAACTTTACAGTCAATATCAACCTCGATAACAGTTAACCTTGAATTTACAGTTGATTTCAACAACATTATGAATATAATATACTTGATTAGCATAGTTGAATATAGTTTTGGTACCGATTCTTTTGCCAATGACAGATCAATGATTCAAATGTGGAACAGATAACGTTATAATTTTTATATAAAGCTTGACAGTTATCCTTGATTTTACAGTGGCTTATTCGAATAAGATTTTGAATGCTACATGTAGTTTGTAAATCCAGTTGATTCAGAATGTGTGACTAGTTTTGGAACTGATTTTTATGCTAATGACAGAGCTATGACTCAAATGTAGTACAGGTACCTCCACCCATTTCCTCAGTAATTAACTCCTGCTCCAACTCGACTACACCCTCATGCTTTAATTCGGTTCCCCCTCTCGCTTCCTCCGCCTTTATTATTGACATAATCGTTCTAATCATCGTTATCATCATCATCATGAGTATCATTGTGATGATCGTTGTAAAGCTCATCAGAAGTATCATTGTGATAATAATCATCGAGTGTTTTTTGAAAGGCCGCGCCTAAATTCAATTAGACTACCGCTTTAGAACATTAGAGTCGGTGACATTGTCTTCCGGTATGTCATACTGCTCTGGTATCATTATCAAGGTTTATTAGTGAGCTAGGTGTGTTTGAAACAAAGATGGAGTTTGGTAGCAAAAGTTTGATTCAGAGAATATGTAACTAAAATATTGTAGTAATATAATATAATTAATTATCGGATTGTGACTGTTGTATAGCATTTACGAATCGTATTATATTGTATAGAATGTAATATGGGTTTGCTTCAAAGGGTATTAAAATAAGGACATTAATTACAGACTGTACAGGCTAATGGAGGAAGTCTGTATTTTGAAGATGATTACAAATGAAAATTTAAAAATTGTAAAAAAATAGTTTGCAGCAACAATTCAATGATTTTATAGCCACATTTTTTATACCTGTATAAGTTACAACACAATTGAATTGTGTTGTATTGCATATTTTATTATGAATTAGTGACTACTTATCAAATTGTCAAATTTGACTGCCATTCATTCTATTGAATAACAAAAAAGTGATTCAATAGTAAGCAATTCATGATGGAAAACATCATTGAATATCTTAATTGTTCGAATCAATAAATTGGGAGGTCCAGGAGAAGACCCCTTTAAATCAAGCAAGATTTGAATCGGAACTGATTAGAAGAACAGAGATTAGAGTAACTGGGTACTGTATTATTGATTGCATGAATTTCAATGAAAAATCTTGCCAGAAAGTACTAAAAAACAGGGATTTTCATGCGTGTCCTGATAGAATTTTCATTAATGCTTGATTAGCATTACCTTTATTTTTCAATCAAAATCTGAAGATTGACATTCATATTGCAAAATATCTTAGCAATCTGAAAACATTGACTGATAATATTTTCCTACACTAAGTTCATCAATACAATGTACAATACACTGTATTATACACTGTATAATACACTGTTATATACATTATTATACTGTATAATATATCAATATACTAAGTATATCAATACACTGAAATTTATCAGGTGCGACCTGAAAACTCTGACACCAGACCTGAACCAGCCAGGTCACTCGATATTATTAATATTATCATCATTATCATTATTATATGATATAATAATATGAAATAGGAAAAGCTATACCAGAATATTTTGTACCATGCATTCTCAATAGTCTACCGAATCATCTACAACATCCAGACACCAGACAAGTAAAAATAGAAATGGAAAATTACTACTCCACAATTCAATAGATAAAAATATCATTCTTACATTATTACCACGAAATAAATGCATCTACAAATTTGTATTTCCCAAAACATTTCCATCTATAAATTCAAATCTTGCAAAAATATCCCTGAGTATGTACAATGCCCCAATATAAGCTAAAATTAGCTTCATGGGGCAGCCACAAAATTATAATAGGAAAATCTTGATAGATCCTCACTTCATGTAAGAAAGATATAAGATGATATAATTATGTATGATGATTAATTCAATTTGTAAAACTTATCATTCATGTAATGTGAGAATTTATTTAAAAAAAAATTACTTCAATACCGACCAAACACATTTTCAAATTTCCACTACATATCCCTACTAAGAAATTGTATGATCTTGTTGCTTCCAGAAACAATCCTACAATAAATCACCAACTTGGTTGAAAGAAACAATCATTAAAGTTCAAAACCGTTCGTTATGAAAGCAACAATTACTGCAGGTACGAAGGTGTGCTGTGTAGTGAACAACTTTTATTACACAAGCTGTATTACTTGTATATCTATGTTTACTCTATATACATCTACTCTGCACTATAAGTTTGCACCTATTTATAGGAGATCTATATCTATAGAATAATATGTGTTTATGTTCGTGTGTGAAATTTTACAACAGCGGTGTAAATTTGAAATATTGCTCTTACTTGCTGTCTGATCCCGCACACCCACCCTCCATTTTTGAGGGCGAGAGGGTGGATGTTTCTAATTTACAACTTGAAGTCAAGTTGATAAGTTGTAACACCTACTAAGTTTCAAATCCTTCCCTGCCTGCTTTCAACATCAGGATTTTTATTGTAGTTTTTATTCAACAATTGCTGAATTAAACTCTTTGTTTGATTTAACAAGAAGAGGATTATGATCACCAGAAATTGAGTCAAAGTTGGATAATAGCAGAGACATTCCCGAATTTTCTAGTGATTTGTGTATATTCGTATTGATTCTCATGAACTATAAAACACTAATATTATGACAGGAATATATTATTCTTGAATGTCCTTTCTTCTTTAGGACTACTTTTAAATATAAATCTGAGTACCCTTTTAAATTATTTCGTCACGACATGTTTCGGCTACTAATGCCATTTTCAAGTATTGAACATGTCATGTTCAAGAACAAGTCTTGAAAAGTCTTAAGTTTTCAAAAAATCTTAAAAATGGCATTAGTAGCAGAAACATGTCGTGACGAAATAATTTAAAAAGGGTACTCAGATTTATATTTCCATTTATATTTAAAATTACTCCTAAAGAAAAAAGGACATTCAAGAAGAATATATTCCTGTCATAATATTAGTGTTTCATAGATCAGGATAATCAATACGAATATACACAAATCACTAGAAACTTATATTCATCTTGGAATACGTTCTGAAATAATAATTGTGATATATTGATATTTTCAATGAAGTTGAGCTGGGTTCCATGTCAGATGAACATCAAGATCAATGGATTTATACATATTTCAAAACAAATAGTATTGAACAATAATAATTCATGATTATTTGGGAAGAGTTTATGGTGTACCATAAACATGATAATTGATGGAAATTATGTTTTTTTTTATAAATTCATACTTTGTTTCATACAAAAATTTCACTCTCCACCTTACATCATACTTTCTAGAAGCAGCATGTCTGATTTGAACTTATTCATTCAGTGCGCAGGCTTATAAATAATACGAAAATATCCACGTCACTCAACAGACTCGAGACTCACTCTCGATGGATCAAAATAAAACCACCACTGACATATAAATTAAAATCTAAGAATAGATCAGATTAACGCATAGTTGTACGCTGTAGGTACTATGTGAGTAAGTGGAGTGGAGAAGAAAGAGAAGATGAAGATGATGATGAAGAAGAAAAGGAAGAAGAAGAAGAAGAAGAAGAAGAAGAAGAAGAAGAACAAGAAGAAGAAGAAGAAGAAGAAGAAGAAGAAGAACATAAACAAGAAGTACAAGAACAAGAACAAGAACAAGAAGAAGAAGAAAAGGAAGAAGAAGAAGAAGAAGAAGAAGAAGAAGAAGAAGAAGAAGAAGAAGAAGAAGAAGAAGAAGAAGAAGGAGAAAAAGAAAAAGAAGAATACGAGAGACTACAAAGAAGAAAGAAAGAAGAAAAGACTGCGAAGTACAAAAAGAATAATAATAATTCATTTATCATTAATTTAATGCAAGATTGTGCAAATTTTAGGAGATATAAAATACTGTACAATGAATCTGGAGAAAAGTATTTAGTTTTCAATCCTTAAAATATGCAATTAAACTGGAAATTACAATTTTCATTATAATTTTTTCTCATAAAGATTCAAGTTTTCCTATGTTTTTCCAAGCTCTACTCATCAAAATCTACCAGTCGTGTTCTGAATTTCATGAATGGTACTGAAAACCAAAATCATCTTGATTCACATTTGAACATCATTCAACAGGAGTTGAATACTATCAGAGCAGAGCATCGTCCACTGAAGCATTAAAATAGAAAAAAACGAAGCTCTTTGCGAGACTCAATTGAATTTTAAAATTAGAAAACCCATTCACATAAATTATTTGGCGATGGGCAATAAAAAACCCGAGGGGAATGAATTAGAAATTTGGAACATTCTTCTTTGATGTTGGATGTAGAAAGAACATAATTATATGTTACACTTGAACAGAATATCTTTTTTTTCTAGAATACTAGGACTGAAGAACATATGGAGAATGTAAATAATACTAGAACAGTAGAGGAGTACACAATTTTATGAAAGAACACATTTTTATAATTAACTTATTCAATTCTTTCGAATGAAATAAACTTAATAGTTGTTGTTGGTTATCAAAGATAGGCTGAGAGAGACATTCATTTTAAACTCCTTTGTCCACTTTTAATTTTCCTTCTTCTTCTCCTTCATCAACTTCTAATATTCTAGCTCTTACTCTTGTTCTACTTTTACCTGTGTTTATCTTGTTTCCCTATATCGTTTTCATCTTCTTCCACCAATTCCTCTGAATGAAATAAACTTGATAGTTCGTTGATTATCAAAAACACACAAGAAGGCATACTCGTCTCGAATATCTTTGTCCACTGATAATTTCCCTTCTTCTCTGTATTTTTTCCTTCATCAACTTCAAATTTCAAATCTTGCTCTCTTCCAGCTTTTATCTGTTTTGTTCCTTGATACCACGCATCATTTTCATCTTCTTTCACCAGTTTCTTTCCTATGTATTTCTTACATCTCTCATTCACGTTGAATTTAGACATTTTTTTTGTAATTGTGTTAATTGAAGAAAGTGATTCCTCAACATCAAACTAACTTCAAACTTGCACTATTGACTAATTAAGAAAGCGCTGAAAGGTCGGCCACTTTCATCTTTGTGAAGTGTTAATTTCAGGTGATAATTCCTTCAAAGAAGTGGACACTATGTTTGTACAATATTCCAGCGTGTGAAACGGGATTGTAAACACGTTGTAAATGAATATGTTAATGAAAATTTTAAAAGTAAGCTTCAGAACATGTCAATCAACTCCATGTGTTGTGTTTGCCCGAAAGTTTTAATTTTTGTAAATATGTGTGCTAATTAGTTGAAGCTACACTCACCTGTTCACATAACTTATTACAATAGCAAAGTGTTATTGCTATGGTTCATTATACAGGTTAATCAAAGAGGCTTCTAGGACTCCCTCAATACAGGAGTCTCCTCAAGCCTTATGTTCTCCTTTTAGCTATCAATTTTTGTCTTTACTTGAGATCTTTAACGATATCAAAATACAATTGTATTCAGTACAATTCAAATTGTACAAAATGCAAATACAATGTACAATTCAAACAGATCTGGAATAAATATTTTTAATTCAAACAATGATATCCCTATCCTGCAATGCATTTGAACCTCATTGCTCATTAATGTCAATCCTCTCTACTAATTTTTTGATCTGACAGTTTTTTTATTGTTCCTAATTTTATTTTTCTGTTTACAGGAGGTGAGAAAGGAAGTCTTATCAATGATGAGTACCTACTGGGTGATTGGCAATATATTCGTATATCTATAATAAATTATTTATATCTATTAATTATATTTTAATTATCTATAATAAATTATTTCATAGAAAATTCATCATGAAAATGCAGTCTGATTTTGATAATAGAGTCACAGTGATGTGTTGATGAATCGTTCATTCCATGTGTCAAAACAATGAGTACCATGGTTATCATGGTATCATGGTACCTACCATTCCATGTATTCTTTCCACTTCCATGTACCATAGATACAACAATTACCATGGATATCATTTCTCTCCATATACGTATATGCAATTATATCCACTACAAAAAAAATAATACAAATATCATTAACATTCATAAGAATCACTCCAAATACTCTATTTGTTTCCAAGCAAATGGACTTGTACACTACTAATGCATTCGAAATCAAATTATCTGAGTTCCCAGCTTGCTAACGATTGCTTGATACAATAAACCACCACACTAATTGCCCCGCAAGATCTCTTATCTCTGGCTGCAACGACAATCATTAAAAAAATGATGACAATCGACTCATTTTCATTCATAACTAATGAGTGCCAGCTCAAAAAATGACAAATCATCGCCTGATAAATGATCGGACAGGAAAAGGTGTAGAGAGCAATAATTAAAAGATAACAAACAGGGTGAGGACAGGTGTTATCTGGTATTGCGCTGCCCTCTGGTGATCGCATCATTAATTAATGGCTGGATTTCGTGACAGGTATATGAGTTGGAGTGCAATTAAAGCACTATGGTCATTAGTACGATGACTGGTAGCTTACGTATGAATGGACACAGAAAGAGAGAGAGAAAATTATGTGGAAGAGGGTGGGGGAAGGAAAGAAGAGAAAGAAAGTAGACGAACTGATAAAGATTGGTGGAGAGAAACGTGATAGAATAGTGGAGAATCTCTGATTGGTTAATCGTAGCTTATGAATGAATGGGAGGTCGAGAGAGATAGAGAAATTATCTGATAGATGAGAGGAGGAAGGAAAGAAGAGGTGGGGGGGAAGTCATAACATAGTGGAGAATTGCGTGCTTCGTTAACGGACAGCATGAGTAATTAGAGAGGTGATAAGATCTGGTGAACCTGAACAGTCTTTGGGAACGATAATTTGGAATGTTTACTTTGATTCTCTGTTTGTTTGTTTACTTTCTCTGTATTTTCGGCAATTACTCACTCTTCCAAATATATTACTTGTTAATTAATCATCATCTAGAAATTGATGATATTATGCTAAATTATTAGCTAGATGTGAGTCGGAACAGGCTAGAGCCTAATCCTTGAATCCAACGGAAATATTTCATTATTTAACTTATATTAAGAAATGTGGAACAAACAGGTGTATGCGTGTATGAGGAATAGAAATCTAGTCCAGGAAGACTGGAATAATCGCAATAAATGGCAGATGGGATGCGGGAAACGGCTGGAGCTGTAGAATAAACTCGCTTATATATATAAGAAATGTTTTGTTTCCTGGTTGTACAGAGTCAAGGATTCATCCTTTAGGCCCTCGGTACTCTTCAGCAGTGGGCCTGATTAATAATGTTAATGGTGTTCATGAAAATAGAAATATGATTCAACAAATACGATTGACTTTCATGTATATATGGCCTCACATCACCGAGAGTACTAGGTTCTAGGCTCTGAAGTTTTTGACACTGTTCAACTAGGTAACAGATCATCCCTGGACCTATATTTGAATTAACCTCATTTTCATTCTTGAGAATTCTACCAAAAGATTTCTCTGTACTTTTGAATCTTTCTGACTAGATATATTTGAACAGGACGTAATATTGTCGATTTTTATTGATTTGACATAATATACAGTTGTATGTTGAACGATTCGTGCGGTTTTTTTATACGGTAAAGTGTGAGTAGACGGTATTTTCAATTAGAGGGACAGAATTGAACTGAGAAGGAAATACAACGAAATCAAGAGTTAGACAAGGATAAAGAGTTTGGCTTCCAGTCAAAACAATCCCCTCCCCCTCATTCGCACTACGCAGTGGGTTTTGAAGAAAAAATCTATTTTTAATTAATTTTTAAGGATGGGCGATGTTGATTTAGCTTCCCCACCAAGCCAGAGCTTGGTGTTGGTGTGATCGTACTATTTCTGGACAAACTCTAATTAAGAAAATAGAGAGAGATTGAGAGAAAGAGAGTGAAAATACTGCTCGTATTTCTTCCAATCATCGGCTATCTCACTCCTGTTCATTAGTAGTAATGGGGAGAGAGTGAGTCGGAGGCAGTCAGTCTTGTTACCGTAGCTATTTTCATGCGATGTCATGGTGTTGAACGTTTCAACAATGCTTGTCTTTCAAGATTCGGGACACTGGTGAGGCATGACTAATAGGCATGAAATTATGACAAATTTTGGGTGTATCAAATAGTCTATTTATATTGAGAAATCATTGATTTTAGACGAGATTTTTGTGGGTTTGAATGAAATTGAACATTTGTGACAAATTTTGGGTGTTTCAAGTGAATCTCTTTGTAATCAGAATCATTATTTTGTTTCCGATGAGTTTTAAACAATTTCAACACAAATTGATGGTGTTTCAATATTTGAAACTCTTTATACTGAGGACCATTGATTTGTTTAGTATGTGATCTTTGTGTTTGAATAAATTGAATAATCATGACGAATTGAGGCTCTTTTGCAAAAATCTCTTTAATATCAAAAGCATTGTCTCACAATGTAATTCAATCAATTGGAAGTAGAAATCCTCTTGTAGTGATTTTTCTTATACCAGCATACATTATCAATTTGAGTTTACACTTAAGGGGTAGTAACAGTCCATTAAATAATGACATAGCCTCATAGATGCTTCAGAATGCAGACCATCTCAATAGAATCATAAATAAATACAGACAATCGCAGTTCATTAATTTCATAAGTACTGGAGTACTGCTATTATCCTCTATTCTAGTGACCCTTCACAATTCAATTCAATTTTTTATTTGCCATATATACAAGATTTATACAATTACAAATTCACATAATAATTGGGTACATCATACAGAAATTCAGAATATACTCTACTCTAGAAATAATAAAAATAAATTAGATATAAAATAACTGAAATCCCAGTTGTACTCATTTTACCGGCAATAATTGCTAGCAGAGACACGTGTCTGATCGCTAGCAATGAGTTCAGTTCAAATCATTGAAAGATTTTTTCATTTTTTTTTCTTGACTGAAACACAACAATGAATATTCAACGTTACAGTCTAATATCCCAGTTATGTGTCAGACAACAATAGACGGTCATTTTCAACAAATATAATAAAGGTGCTCGATCAAACAATGTTTCCAATGTTCTGAATTATTCTTCCTCTAGAACAATAATCACAGATAATATCCACAAACAAGACCACTTACCTCAATATTATTCTAACAGAAGTAAAACAGGTTAACGGTAATTTGTTTGGATTGTGTTTATAATATTTGCATCATAATAAATATCAGTTTAAGCGAAGAAGTACCTTTTTCTTTATAGAATGAAACAGGTATAATTTTGTGGAATTGTCTCTTTCTAGAGCGGCATATTGGCATCACATTACGTCCAATATCTCACTGGTAAATATCAGTTTAAGTATCTGAGAGAACAATCTCATTAGGAATGATAATACCTGGTGGATAAAACCAACAAACTACGAAGGGGTTGCAATATAATATACAATAGTAACTTGTTTAATAATAATGCTTCCAACTATAATGTTAAGGGTTATCGGGACGGATGAAGGTCTTTCTTGGATTATGAGAGGTGGATCAACGTCAAGTAATAACCATTATAATTATGGTTAGCTAAAGAACGCTTGTCATTGGTTGAGTACAATTGTGCACATTATAATTTTCGTAGAGAATGTTGTAATAATTGAAGTTAACAGATAACATTATGTGTAATGAGTAGTGATGAATATTAATTTGAAGAGTTCTCAGTAACTGACGGACAGTTCACAATAAGTCTCTCTCACTCTCTTCTGCTATCTAGTTCAGGCTATTCTTCTTCTCATACCCTCTCTATCTGTCCCACTCTTTCCCCTTTAGTAGATTACGCTTCAATGATTGAGGTATCTGATTATATGGAATTTGAGCTCATTATTGATTGAAATGAGTCTATAAAGGTGACCTGAAGCTACACAGAATATTATTTTAATATGGTTAGTACCTAGTGCAACACTAGGAAGCTGATTTACTGTTATAACTGAGTTAATTTCGTTGAAATTGAATAAGTTTCAAGTAAACCAAGGGGTATGTAGAGGAAAAAACGGAGTTGAAGGGGGAGAAAATGACCAAAAGAAGGGTAAAACGAGGAAGAAAAGGAGAGAGGAGTAAGAGAATTGGAAGAAGGAGAAGTGGATGAAAAAGGAACGAAGAAGGATATAAAGAAAAAGATTGAATAGGAGAAGAAACAGAGAGAATGATAAAACAAAAATGAACAAAGTAGTTGTGAAAATAAATTCTGATATGAAAGAACATATAAAAATGTATAGAAAGAGGAGAAATATAGAATACTTAGACGAGAATTGCGACAATAATTTTTCGATTTTTTTAAAAATTCGAGAAAAGCTTGAGAAGCAGCGCAAAAGAAAGCAAAAGAAACACAAGGAATACAAGGAAAAGGAGATGTGAAAAATATGAAAAGAAGGAAAATGAAGAAAGACAAAACCTATAAACCTATAAACCTATTAATAAACCTATAAACAAATAAACTGTCACTTTTAATAATTATCATGTACATTATTCTCATTCTTCATTCTGTGTTGTCTTTCCATACAAGATTGTCTCTAGTGTTTAATCGTTCCAGTGAGAAGCATATTCCATATAAATGAGCAACACATCCAGATAGCATCTTCTCTATCTTCATAAAAATAGGATTCCATTCCAAATATCTTTGCATTCACTCACACACACACACACACACTCACATCAACACATTTTAATGGAGATGTATATCTTCAACTTGTCTCTCAGTCCACAATAATTTATTTATTCCTATACTGTTGTAGTCTATTCTTCTTTCCTTCTTCTTCTTCTTCTTCTTCTTCTTCGTCTTCTTCTTCGTCTTCTTCTTCTTCTTCTTTTTCTTCTTCTTCTTCTTCTTCTTCTTCTTCTTCTTCTTCTTCTTCTTCTTCTTCTTCTTCTTCTTCACCTATCTTTTCTTCTCCTGTTTTTCCCAACCTCCTCTCCCTTTTCCTTCTTCTATCCCAACAGCTTGTAGTGTCGCACATCACTTGTTATTTATGATAATTTCGTCATTAATACGAAAATAATAAAAATCATGTGTGAGCTTGGCCTGAAATATTTATGTGTCCAAGTCCAAAGTCCGTTTCTCTTTCTAATATTACCAGGGAATATAAATAAGGTTACTGGCCACTGTTAATCATATTCTCCCGAAACTGGAGAAAGAGAAGGAGAATGAGTTTGAAAAGACGAAAAACCCGGAGAATGGGATGACTATGATGGGGGAGTGAAGAAAGGGGGATAGAGAGAGACGGAGAAGATGAGAACGATGAAAAATAGATGGAACGAGAAAAATAGTTGAAAAGGAATTATATTATGTTTAATAGGAAGACCAACAACAACCAGCCATTCTATGTGATTCATCTCTTAGGAATCCTCGATTTTTAGCATCAACCTTCATTTATAAAATAAGATGAAAAATTCAGTTCTCTAGAAGGGTGTATAATCATTGATGCTAGTTATTAATGCAAATGAAATTTATTATATAAGTTATTTTATTATTAAATTAATATTATTATTATTAAATTGTCAATTTATTATTTAATTTATTATTTGTTTATTCTATTATATTGCTAAATTGTCCTATTTTTAAAAGTATCGTTTATCCATCAAAGAAATATTGGATTTATACAAGAGTCTATACTATCTTTGTTTACGGCAACGTAGGAAGTGATCTAATTTCAAACATGATTCATGATTAGCATGTACAATTTAGTTATACAAATACATGTCCATAATAATATTATAATACACATACAAAATGAGTTGCTAATGATAAACTTAGTCCTAATAATGATACCCCACTATAATAATATGTATTGGGTGATTATACGAAAGTTTTTCTAAAACCTGAACAAATATTTTAAAAACTCAGTTAGTAATGGGACTATATGAGTGGAAATTAGGTTTTTTTCGAACAATTTTTTGTGACACAAATTTAGTATTCATTCTAGCAAGATAACCACACCTTATCCTTTTGTCACACATGTGAATTTATGTATTTATTTGTGGATACAATGATTACAAATCGTATAAATATGATCGGAAACGAACAACAGGCTTGGCCCAAAACTATTCTATTCCCAAAATTAGATAATGAATAAAATGTCCCAAAAATAGTTGCTATGCTTGAAAGTTCAAAATCAATTTTCGTCTAAAATAGTTATTTGTGCAACTAGTGCGCAAAGTGATAGTTTGCTGCACCGAAAGAAACGTTTACGCACGAGCCGTAGGCGAGGGCGGAATGGTTTCTTGAGTGCAGCAGAGGAACTTTGCGCACGTATTTCACATTAAATTTTTCTTACAGTTACCATTGAATATGAAAAGTGGTTGATTATGGGTAAAATGGTGGCTGAAATCCATCAAATGTTTGTCTGTATAATCTTGTTATTAATAACAACTTTAATTTATTCTAAACTTGATAATCCAATTGAAAATTAATAATCGATAATTCATTCACATTGAAAATTAAATTAATCCAATTAATTTGAAAATTTTAATAATTTTGTGTAAATCTTAATTTCCAAATAATTTTTCAACCAATGAATTTATGAATGAAATAAATATTATTTGAAATAATGAATAATTAATAATATTCAAAATTTATAATCTAATGATTTCTCATTTTTATTTATTTGAAAATCAGAAAAAAATAGATAGAACAAATTTGCATTCAAAATACACGCCAACAATATCAACAGCTGATTTGGATGGCTGCAAGATAATACGCAAAGTATTAAGAGTACGCAAAGTAATACTATGCGCACTAGAGCAATCAGTGCAGAAATGGTCACTTTCCAAGGTCCCTGTAGGAAAAATATATATGAGCTGGAAATTTTGAATCTATTAAGATTAAAACACCAAATTATAGTCGAATATCACTCTCAATTATCATCGCACATAAAATAAATTGAGTTTTTTTATTCTTATTAGAATTGAATTTTGTGACAATCTTGAAGCGAGTGTGATCCAGAGTAAAAATGAGGAAAATTAAGGAAAATATAAGGAAACAACAGATAAGTTGGGGTGGAGTAGGGGTCGGAAGGAATGAGAAGGATGACTAGGGGGTGACTAGGGGGTGAATAACCTTCCCCGACAGCAGCTATATGAGAAATGTCACGGCAGCTCTAATATTGGCATTCTGTCTTCAATCAAGCTCGGTCTAAATTATTTTTCATCTCCTGTGAGAGCACCAAAACAGCTAACTAGAAATACCAACAAGGGCTCCCCCCTCTACCCTTCACACAATCTACCATTCTCATTCATTATCAACTCTTCTTCTTCCCCCACTCCTCCCACATCCACTCATCTGAACGTTATAATATTTTATCTAAGAGTTTCTCTCTCCTACATCATGGATCCCCCTAACTTTTATCAGTTGGTCCCCTTCTGCTGCTTACTCTCCTTCTTCTACTCATTCTACTCATATTCTTTTTCTTCTTCTGCTCATTTTTCTCCTGATTCTTTTGTTTCCACAAGCACTCATCGTATAACTTCTGAGCGTCTTCCACATACTATCTTCCCTCTCCCATTCCACCCCTCACATCCTCTCTCTTACACTAACTACTTTCTCTACATTTCTCATCCATACCCATTTCTTCGGAGAGGTTATAACGGCGATAATATCAAGGCATACACACACACTCGAAACTAATGCGCTCGCACGCACTCACACACACGCACGTGCTAGTCACCATGGATACTCATTAATTTTTGTCGGCTTTTAGGGTTAAACACTACTCCAAACTTCGCCTACAATGGGGAAGACTCTACTTCTCTTTCTGGTGGATCTCTACTTCAGCTTACTTTTATTCTGTCAACTCTCATTTTTCATCCAGTCAAATTCTTATATGTTATGAGAAACACCTCTCATATATTTTTTTCCTACAGTTACGTTGAAAAGTGGCCATTGCTGCACTGATTACAGAACGCAAAGAATAACTTTTCCGCTCTAGTGAGGGAAAAATTTTTCTGCACTCCAGATTTGCAACATGGCAACGCAAAATACTTCGTAGGTTATATGGAGCAACAGTGCAGCAAAATCAAAATGAAGTTGGTAACAGTGACTGCTGTGGCTGCTATAGTGAGCAGAGGTGCAACGAAGCACAACGAGCAAATTATTAGTATTATATATTATAACCAAGGACAACATTTTTATTCAATTTGACAATAAATTAAGGTTTTTATCAATAATAAAATTACACAGAAAAACATTTGATGCATTTCAGGCAATTTTACCCATAATTACCCACTTTTCATATTCAATGGTAACTGTAGGAAAAACTTAATGTGAAATACGTGCGCAAAGTTCCTCTGCTGCACTCAACAAACCATTCCGCCCTCGCCTACGGCTCGGGCGTAAACGTTTCTTCCGGTGCAGCAAACTGTCACTTTGCGCACTAGTTGCACAAATAACTATTTTCTACAATCCTACATCCCTTTTCCTACAATTTCAAAATGGAACTGTCAAGGGTTAATTTGTATTTTAAAACTTTATTCCAATTCTAATTGTTACAATCACCTATTTAATAGAAAATTAATATCTCATAGGTCACAACCACCTATTAATAGAAAATCTAAAAACTAGTTTCGACTGCTTACCTCACTATTCACCGGGTTCAAATCCCGGCCCGGGCAAGATATTTTCTCGGGTCACTCCCATGTTTCGGATGGACACGTTAAGCCGTCAGTCCCGGCTGCCAAAAAAGCAGTCGTTAGGTCATGTCAGAGGCCCTGAAATTGATCAGTTGCGACCTGAAAACTTTGACACCAGACCTGAGCCAGCCAGGTCACTCGATATTATTATTATTATTATTACCTCACTATCAATCTGTTTAGTAACTTGATAATTGGGCAAAGAAATAGAGTAGGTAACCTCAATAAGAAATAGAGCTGCCGAAATCAATATATAGTATGAATGAAGCATGTTGATTGGTTGCAGCAAACTACCATGCAATCATAATAACTCCATCCGTATTATGGATAAGAAGCCCAAGGAATAGGGCTTCTGCTCTCATATTATGGCTCCATATATCCATTATATATGGATGGTGTTATTATAAATAACTGCATTATTATTAATATTCTGCTGCTCAGTGTTTGAGTTTAAGTTTACTACGGATTGATAATATTGTAGCAGCCGAAAAAAAGTTCTAAATTTTTCAATAAATATATTTTTGTTACTAGCTAAAATAATTTAATCAGACAATACCTTGTGATCACATCGTTGAATATTAAGGTGCGTACAGATATACGCGCCGCGAACATGATCAATTCACTTTTAATCAGCTGATTATATCTGTATTTTTACAGAAACGGTAAGATACAGAAATAGAAAGCTTGGCATCAGCTGATTGAAAGTGAATTGCTCATGTTCGCGGCGCGTAAATCTGTACGCACCTTTAAAATAGCCCAATGATGATCGTAATCATGATTTATGAATCAGGATATAAGAGCTACATAGAAAGTTTTAATTTATCTCATCACAGATCTAACCAATTCCTTTAATTCATATTAAATAGACACTATTAAACAGAACCTACTCCTGTTAATAGACATGGACTTACAGATTCTTGCCAATGCTCCATACTGATTAACTTTGATGGATCCTTGATTCCGATTTTCGAGATTTGTCCAGTTTGTTCCTGAAAGATGATTAGCCTAATCGTTGAGGCATGAGCGAGAATACATCCCATTGTTGAATGACAAACTGTGACACATTCATTTCTTTTCTTAGCCTGACTCAATCTGTCACCTTCTCAAATGGAATTTCCACAAAAGGACGACTAATTTACAGGTGCTATACAAAGGGATCAAGAGTTTTAAGAGCAACCATCTAGAAAAAACAAAGGAGACAATAAAGAACAAAGCTGCGAACAAAAGGAGCTGGAAGAAAGGATGTTTGGAGGAGAGTGGAGGGAGAGAGAGAAAAGAGCGTGAGAGAAGAGATGCCCGCTGGGAAGATTGGAGAGTATTATTGGAGGTTGCAATTAAAGGGCACACTAACACAATGTACTTATGTTGGGCAACATAAATTAGGAGAAGGGCGTCTCTAGGGCTCTATGCACAGGGCTCTATGTTTGCCCTAAAGTACACACGCACACACACCTACACATATGAGTTCATTACTTAGATTGTGTAATAGAACATGTGTGTGTAACTGTGGGTATTTGTATTAGTGTAGGTGGGAAATGTTTTCATTCAGGCAAAATTATTGGAGAAATAAATATAAGATAGGAAAATTCATTGTGATGAGAAAGTAGTGGGGATACGGAAAAGGAGTAGAAAAAAGGATAGGGTAGGATATAGTGAAGAGTATATGAAAAGAGGGAAATAAGAAAAGAATAATATGTTGTTATATAGTTTATGAGGCTACGCAGTGGAAACCTAGTACTGTGATGAAATGCATTCAAAATTCATTGATTAGATTCATGAGAATGGAGGAGAAAGGAAAGTTTAAGGTTAGGATGGAGGATAAGAAGGAGTATCAGAGATTAATAGAAGGTGAGTGACTGAAGAGTTTGTTAGAATATGTGTATGGAACATTTAAACGTAACTTTGAAGAAAACGAGAGATCATCAAAAACAGAAAAAAACATAACAAGGGCAAAATAACTTCTCCAGAAGCTTGATAGAGGAATCAGAAGCATACAATCAAATTAGCAATATAATATGGAGGAAATGAGCAAGGTTGATTATAGAAAAACGTGTAAGGAGGGAGGTGGAATTTATGAAAGTTGGAAAAAGTTCAGTTTTAGAGGTAGAAAGTCAGTTGTAAAAACTGAAAAACATATTGAAAAATGGTGAATAGTGAAAAATAGTGAATATTGAAACATTGTGAAATTTCTGTCGGAACTAAGAACACATGAATGGTTACAAAGTCGAATACTAATAATCCCTGATAATGGTAAATGATATGATGAATAGAGAGAAGAAAAGAGCAGAGTAGGGTAATGGAAATTTAGGACGGTATATTGTTGAGGAACAAGAATGTTATGTATGTTGTTTCTGCTAATACTCAACATTTGCCGTCTTCAAGAAAAGGTACACCAGTGGTAGCAACATCTTCAACAGCAACTAATTCTCTCATCTTCTTTCCTGCTCTTTATCTTCTAATTCCCTTGAATGCGACTTCTTACCTCTTCCTCCCACCTTCTTATTCTTCTCCTTCTTCGCTTTCCTCCCTTGCGACGACCTTAACTTGCCGGATTAATCGCTACGTGTTTTTAGGCTGGCATCAATTAAGGAAATGGATACTTCGTCATTCCCCTTCCCTTCTACCCCACTCCCTCATCATGTCCTTCTTCTCATTTGGTCAGCACTTGACTGGCGTTTTGTTCTACACACTCACTCACGCACGCACACACGCACAAGTCACCGCAGAATTTCTTACTGCTGAAAGTCTGTTACTGCGATTCTTTCTGCTAATCCCACAACCACTGCAAAATGTATTTGCTCAACTTGTGCGAACCAGATGAAAGATTGGCTTCAACTTAATTTCAGCTGAAAGCCTGCTCACTTCGACTTATGAGGTAAATAAGGATTGAGAATAATGAGAACATTCTTTTATTCCCTGGATGATTAACAATGTGGATGAGTTATGGACTGATGAAAACATCAGGAGTTCTCAGTTTCAAATGAGTTCAGGAATCTAGTGGATTGATGTAAATTAATTGTGTGTAGTTCGATATTATGTGCATCATGTGCATTAAGTGTATTGAATGATTTTGCACTGTTATATCTTAGAAATACAATATCTTTGTTCTTGCATATTATTTGGTTTCTAGTAGAAGTGAGTTGACGTGAGGTATAATATTATTGAAACTGAATGAAACCAAAGGAATTCAAATTTCCACAACCACTCATTCAAAAAGGTCTTGGTTTGTTATAAAGCAAACAATCCAATTTAATAAAGTCCGTGAATCAAGACTTTAATCCATAAAGAGGATGTGTGCATCCATTTTAATTAAATAGGGTTAATTTTAAAATAATTATTCTTCAATCTTGAATTTTGAATAAAAATATAAATCTCAGTACCCTTTCAAACTATTTTGGTACAACATGTTTCGGACATTTAAACCATTTTCAAGTGATTTCCGAAACATGTTATGCTAAAATAATTTTAAAGAGTACTGAGATTTATATTTGTATTCATATTAAAACTAGCCCCAAAGAAAAAAGGCAATTGAATTTTGAATTATTTTGGAAGAAACGAATTCACATACATCGACATTTTCTAAATTCAATTGGTTTGCAAGAAACTACTGAAAATTAAAACTATTGAGAGATACATATTAAGGAGTTTATTATTGACTTTTCAAACGATTTCAAGCTTTGTAACCTTTCCAAACAATCTGTATCGTAACGGACTTGGTATGATGTCACAGCACTGAGAAGGACTCGGACAAGAATTTTATAGAACCTGTTCTCAGAGCGAGCCTAAACCAGCCTGTGACATCTTAATAAAAATTTGTTACCGGTATCAAATTATTATAGGCTTGTCTCAGCGATAGTCTTGTATTTTTTCTCGGATTTCTGTTCGTTTTGTGTGTTTCCTGGCTGCATGCCATGAGTAATCAGGCCCCTTCATCAAAATTTTCTAAATTCTGGGTTCACTGGTTGGGGATAGAGTATTCCGAATATGCTGTATCATTCCGCCGTGATATTGAACTACTTTGTTGAGTTCTAGCAAAGCGGATGCAAGTTTGTATTACTTTCTATTTTTCTTTGTCTCTTGATATTAATATAGTTTTGAACAAAAATGCATCATGATAATTGTCAGTTTCGCAAAATTCAAATAGATGAGAACACGTCATGAAATGACGTCATTGAATCTACAGATGGAAATTCGAACTTCCATCTAGCTGGGTACCCTATTGTCAATATTTGCAGCAGAAATCTTCGGGGCGATTTACAGCATTTTATTGGAATTCCATTTAATAATAATTAGTCATTGAATCATTCAGTTAGATGACATCCAACGGTAGTAAATTCATTTGATTTTTGAATTGAATTTAATTCTTCAGGACAATACATCAAAATTCACTCTGTCTTTTTTCTCAAGGGCGACTTTTGAATATAAATCCGAGTACTCTTTTTAAAATGATTTTGTCACGACATGTTTAGGCTATAATGTCATTATCAAGGTATACTTGATGATAATTTAACAAAATAATTTTAGAAATGATAATCAGATTCATATTTTTTATATACGATTCACTCTAAAATTATGTTGCTTCACATATTTTGTCAATGATCACTATGATCATTCTTGTTTTCAGCTCTACCTAACTACAAATGCTTCTCAACTTTTACTAGAAGTACGGACAACTGTGTTGATTCAATTTCAACCCATTTGAGATATTGAAGACTCTAAAGATCAGTTGAAGAAGAACCCAATTTAATTTAACAAACAATAATTATCACACTGCTTAGGCAATTGTCATTCGTACAACGGTTCTCATTGGTTTGGTTCGGTTAGACAATGTCATTCTGTGATAGTTGAGTTTCAATATATCTTTGTCCATCTGGTAGAATATTTTGTATTCTAGGAATTAAAATAATTCTTAATTTGTAAAGTTTAATTCGAAAGTGTTGTATAGAGAATGGTCAAGAAGCCTAATTAATATATCATGAACAAATCAAAAGTGTTGTATAGAAAATGGTCAAGAAGCCCAATCAATTATCATAAACAAATCCGCAATTCAAATAAAACATCAAACAATACGACATAAAATGTGGAAGGTGAATGAATGATAATAAAATATTAAAACTTGGTTGCACAAAAGGCGGTTGAATTTTAACCGTGATTAACTTTACGACAGCCAATCAGAAAAGGCGTTTTTGAAAAGACGGCTTCCCAGATTGGTTCTCTTGAAATTAGTCACGGTTAAAATTTAACCGGCTTTTGTGCAACCGGCACTAAATGATTCAATAATCAAACTAGAACACCTTAGTTCGTTGACCACCAGTTTTCCGTTCGTGAATAATATTTTAGTCTAGACACAGACAAGCGGGGTGCGGGTAGAGGCAGCAGAGACAACATGCACTTTTTAGAAATGAAAAAAGTTGTTCGAGGGTGTCTAGCGTCTTGAAGAGGGGGGGGGCGATCACACGACCCTCCTCAGGGAAGGTGACGTGCAAGGGAGGGGGGAAAGGAAAAGAAAGAGACGATTTGATCTTGCTTTCCCTACTAGTTTGGGACTTGCATGTGCTCACACTCAGTGAGTGTGTTCTGTGTTTCTAATCGATAAAAAGCACGGGCGAAGCGACATCTTCTGCTAAAAAATACAAACTTATCACCCCTGGTTTCCTATCATCTTACGCGGGCGTTTTCTTACTACTCCCCCTCCTCGGCCACCACCTCCTCCACCTCCTCAACCTCCTACTTCTCCATAGCCTCCCAGACCACCTTCTTCGATATCAGATTTCTTCATTTGCTTCTTCGAGTCCCATACTTTTCCATTTTCTTCCCTCATTTCCATCCACACGCACAAACACAGACAATCGTCATCTTTACTCCCTCTTTCTCTTTTTCTCAACCCCCTCATTTCCTCCTGATCGTTCTTCATCTTTCCAATCTTAATATCCATACTCTGTTATCTACTCTCTCCTTTTCATATCAAACTTTTGTCTACCTTATTCTTGTTTTTTCCTCTCATTGATCTTCTCTTTCTTGACTCCCATTCTCACTGTCCCTACTCACTCGTTGTCTCTTTTATCTACTTTTTTCTTTCTTTTGCTCTACATCTTCTCATTATCAAACACTTTCAAATTTCCCATTCATTATCCTGTATTCTCCCAGTATCCAAAACTCAATTCTATTCACCTCTCCATGTCTCTTGTTTCCTGATTCTCTTTTTACTACTTCCACTTCTTTCTCACTCATAATTTTTGTTGTTCGTCTCCCACCAGTACTTCTCTATCCCTACAATAGATTACATTCTTCTATCTTGACTATATCGAATAGATTCCTTTATCTAATCCATCCCTACTCTTTCTTATTTATTTATTCATTTATGGAGACAACAGGTTACCCCTAATGTGTCTCCTTCACAAATACAACAATACAAGATTATTATACAATGAGCAATGTAACTTACAATAATTGCAGTATTGTTGAAAAAGACTATAGAAATATAAGAGAAGGGAAAAAATAGATACATACAAAAAATTATCATAAAACAAAATATAGAAATGAAAAGATTCTAAAATTAAAATAAAAAATGTTACAATGAATGGATAAAACTAACAAAATGAATGTCAGAGGACTGATGCCTGCCAATGAAGCAACCTTATTCTTTCACTTAAACTGTATATTCGTCATTTATCTAAACTGTCTTCCCCTAATAATTGTCTATCCCCTTACCCATAGGCTACATTCTATTTCCAAAATCAATTTCATTCTATTCTATTGTCTTTTACATACATCCCCAATCCCAATTCTGATCACTTTATTACTTTTTCATCATTATTACCATTCCACCTTATCGTTTTGTACATCCAATTCCAATCCTATTTCCCTATTCTTTCCATGTTTTTGTGTTCCATTCCACTACTCTTTTCCTTACAACTTTCCTTTTCTCTGGGAAAGTGAATTTTGATAGGGGAATTCGAGCAGCATTGGAAGTCTCTTTTTGGTGGCATCTGAAAAACTTCTGATGTTGCAGGAGCCTTGTCACACAGATTCTCTACTCTCTCCTTCTACTTCTTCTCATCCCCTTGTTCTCATCCTTACTCACTCATACTCCTTCCCTCTTCCACTTCTCCATCTCCCCTTATTCTCATCCTTACTCACTCCTTCTCCTTCCATCTCCACTTCTTTATCACCCCTTATTCTCATCCTTGTCACACAGATTCTCTACTCTCTCCTTCTACTTCTTCTCATCCCCTTGTTCTCATCCTTACTCACTCCTACTCCTTTCCTCTTCCACTTCTCCATCTCCCCTTATTCTCATCCTTCTTCAATTTGAGTTCCTCGTTTCCCCTCCACCGTTCCGTACTCAATAACAAAGCGCGCTAGCTTTCCGGGCTGTAACACGTTTTATTGAAAACATAAGCCTCGTTTGCATGTGGTATGGTGAGATCACTTCAATTTGGCAGTTCTCCTCACTAAAAATAACAAGACTCCTCATTCAACCAATACTGACAGGTTTTGGTATGATGAGATTCAATACAAATTGTCAGCATTTGTTATGATTAACATCAACCCTCCCCATCTAACCAATGCTGTCAGTTTGAAGTGAATCTCACCATGAATGGGAAATGCTCGAATTCAGAATGCGGAGTTTTCTCTGCTCCGTTCCAAGATTGCAAAGTGAAAGTCACTTGTGGAATTGTCACAGAGTCAATGTGATTCTGATGTTATTGAAAGAGGATGACTAGTGGTGGAAAGAGAAGACATTATCATGTGTAAATAAATGAGTAATTGTCATGTATGACAATTTTTATTTATTTATTTATAATTTTTACAAAGTAGCACTGATTGGGAGAGAAAAACTAAGGATAATCCTTGTATCATTTTTCTCCCAAATTTAGATATAATTTTAAAAGTCCGAGATAGGGTTATGGTTTCACTTTTCTAAAATTTAGTCCCTTTTCACTGAAAAAACAAAGAAAAACTAAGAATTTAAAAAAAAATGATAAGTGAGTGTTAGAAATTGTGGAAATAAGTGCAGCTTATCAGTGAAGTTTATCGTGTATTTATTTGCAGTTTATCGTGTTTCGGATGGTCACGTTAAGCCGTCGGTCCCGGCTGCCTAAAAAGCAGTCGTTAGGTCATGTCAGAGGCCCTGAAATTGATCAGTTGCGACATGAAAACTCTGACACCAGACCTGAGCCAGCCATGTTACACGATATTATTATTTTCCTACAGTTACGTTGAAAAGTGGCCATTGCTGCACTGATTACAGAACGCAAAGAATCACTTTTCCGCTCTAGTGCGGGAAAAATTTTTCTGCACTCCAGATTTGCAACATGGCAACGCAAAATACTTGGTAGGTTATATGGAGCAACAGTGCAGCAAAATCAAAATGAAGTTGGTAAGAGTGACTGGGCTGCTATAGTGAGCAGAGGTGCAACCAAGCACAACGCGCTAATTATTATTCATTATATATTATAACCAAGGACAACGAGGACTTTAGGATTTAGGATTGAGGTTTTTATCAATAATAAAATTACACAGAAAAACATTTGATGCATTTCAGGCAATTTTACCCATAATTACCAACTTTTCATATTCAATGGTAACTGTAGGAAAAACTTATATCCTGTAACATGTTACTCATTCTAACTTTCCTCAATATCCTCCGAACTCGGATGATTGACCATCAACTGGGATTGGTGATGAAAAGTCCTTGTCAAGAAATTAGAGTGTAAAGTAAAGGAGGTGAAAAAGGAGTAGCATACGGGAAGAGAAACAAGGAGACAAGGAGGAGGTGATGCATAAGCAGGAGAAGTAAACGAAGAAGCTGAATGAGAAAAAGAAGAAAGAGTGGAAAAAAGAAGAAGAAAAAACAAAAAGAAGAAGCTAAAGAGAAAGAAGAAGAAACAGCAAAATCAGAAAAAGCAGAAGAAGCACACGAAGGAGAAGGAAAAGGAAAAGGGAGAGGAAAATAAGATAGAAAGAATAAGAATAAGAATAAGAAGAAGGAGAAGAAGAAGAAGTAGAATAATAATAATAATAATAATAATAATAATAATAATAATAATAATAATAATAATAATAATAATAATAAAAGTAATATATGAAGAAGAAGAAGAAGAAGGTGTGGGGAAAAGAAGTAGAAAAAACAATAGCAAGAAGCTGAACAGAAAGAAAAAGAAACAAAAAAACAGAAGAAGCAGAATAAACATACGAAGGAGGAGAAAAAGGAAAAAGGAGAGGGAAAAATGAGGAAAATAACATAGGAATAATAAGAAAAAAAGAAGAGGATGAAGAGTAGAAGTAATAGAAGGAGGAGAAGGAAAGGAAGGAGGAGAATAACAGAGATGATATTTGCATCATCAATTCATCGTGCTGATCTCAGGTTCGTCAGTAAAAATGCAACTCTCTAATGAGCAACAAGATTATGCAACAATGTCTGAAAAAAGAGGCGCTGAATTATGGATTTTTCCCAAAAGTTCCCCTTTTACCACACGACTTATGCGCCCTCTACCCAGGACCAATCAGGAAGTTGAATCAAATCAGTAGGGTTGACAAGAATGTTAGTAACAGGAAGATGGAGGTGGAGAGGGATGATGAAGAAGGAAAAGAGGAAGGAGGAGAAGAAGAAGAAGAAGAAGAAGAAGAAGAAGAAGAAGAAGAAGAAGAAGAAGAAGAAGAAGAAGAAGAAGAAGAAGAAGAAGAAGAAAGAAGAAGAAGAAGAAGAAGAAGAAGAAGAAGAAGAGAAGAAGAAGAAGAAGAAGAAGAAGAAGAAGAAGGAGGAGGAGTAGAAGAAGAAGAAGAAGAAGAAGAAGAAGAAGAGAAGAAGAAGAAGAAGAAGAAGAAGGAGAAGAAGAAGAGAAGAAGAAGAAGAAGAAGAAGAAGAAGAAGAAGAAGAAGAAGAAGAAGGAGGAGGAGGAGGAGTAGAAGAAGAAGAAGAAGAAGAAGGAGAAGAAGAAGAAGAAGAAGAAGAAGAAGAAGAAGAAGAAGACAAAAGTGGGAAAGAAACGTGAGTAAAGATACCGTACATACTACTTATATGATTCCTCTCTTATATTTATAGCCTAGGTAGAAATTAAAATTAATATTTTTTTGAGAATCTTAACTATGCCAGAAGGAAAAGGTAGATAGAGAAGAAGAATGAGAAAAATGAATGTTCAGAACCAAAAATAGGAAGCAGATAATTGACTTGTTAGAAGAAGCAAGTTGAAGCCAACCCCAGGTATCGAAAGACAGGAGCATTAGAATATGAAAGACTCGCTTCTCATTTTTGAGACGAAACCCTCTCCTTATGTTTGCAAGTAATTTAGCCAATAAAATGCATTTCCTCCTCTCTTTTTACTTTCCTTGCCCTATTACCATAGGTAAGGAAAGTATTGCTTTCCGAAAAAAATTAAGGTACCCCAATTTCTAAATTTCTATACGTTTCAAAGTCCCCTGAGTCCAAAAAAGTGGTTTTTGGGTATTGGTCTGTATGTGTGTGTGTGTATGAGTGTATGTGCGTCTGTGTACACGATATCTCATCTCCCAATTAACGGGATGACTTGAAATTTGGAACTTAAGGTCCTTACACTATAAGGATCCGACACAAACAATTTCAATCAAATGCAATTCAAGATGGCTGCTAAAATGGAGAAAATGTTGTCAATGTTTCCTCGAAAACGGCTCCAACGATTTTGACCAAATTCATACCTAAAATAGTCATTGATAAGCTGTATCAACTGCCACAAGTGCCATATCTGTAAAAATTTCAGGAGCTCCGCCCCATCTATGCAAAGTTTGATTTTCAATTACCAATTATCAGGTCTCAGATATAGTTTAAACGAAAAAAATTGGAGTGGAAAATATTGAGCATGAAAATCTCTAGAATTTATGTCCAGTAGTCTAACATTTTCACCTAAAATTGTAATTAAGCTTGAAATTTGAGAGAATGTGATTATTCAATTGCAAACTGTTGGCAACTGTTGATTCTATTAAATCATTCACTATGAAGAGATAGCAGATCTTGTGTGTATCCAGCGTTATTGACCTGTCACAAGCTGGCTCAGATCTTTGACTTGAGATGCGCGTTTACACTAGCGTCAGGTGATCAATTTTCATAACGGCAAGGGAAGTTGTGTGAGTGCGCCACACCAGATTTTTGTATCTTGATTTCACTTTCTTACTTTGCGACGTTCTTCTTCTTCTTCTTCTTCTTCTTCTTCTTTTCCTTTTTCTTCTTCAGTTTCTTCGTTTTCTTCTCCTCCTTAAGGTTCACCTCCTCCTTCCTACTCCCGTATTCTTCTCTCCCTTCTCCTCCTTTATTTCATCCTCTAATTTCTCGAAAAGGACTTCTCATTATCAATTCCAGTTGATGATCAACTTCTTGTTCAAATCCTTCTTCTTCGTTGTTTCTTTCTTCTTCATCATCTTCTTCTTTCATCATATCTCCTCTCTTCGTTTTTTTTACATTTTTTCATGTATTGGTAATATGTACAAGTGTAAGAGAGGGCTGACTGTGCCCAAACTTCGCCCTCCCAGGTATAAAATGTAGGCAGTCATTCTATTCTATTCTATTCTTCGTCCACTTTTCCTTCTCATTTCCACTGTTTTTGTGTTCCTATCCTAGAATGTCGGGATACATTCTATACAGTATACGTGTGGTTGTGGTTGAAGTACGTGTGTGTTGGTGCGTGTGTGTGTGTGCGTATGACTGCCAAAATGTTTTTCCTGCTCCATGCAGTCGCTTCCGATTGTAAATACATACACTAACATACGCGCCACCTCTCCCTTCCCACCACACCATAGAATTTCACATAGAACGACAATCAAACATCTGCCAACGTTGAAAGTATGATGCAAAGCTCACTGCGTCTCCAAGAAAAGCTTTCAAGCTTTCGTCTCTTCTCCTCCTACTCCTCCTCCTCCTCCTCCTCCTCCTCCTTCACCCTTTTCATTCTCCTCCTCACACCACCGTTCGGAGGTTCTTTTTTCTCTTTCCTTTTCTATTTCTCTCGACATCTTCGTTTTCAATTTACCCCATCCTTAGCTTTTCACTCTGATGGCTGCATCTTTTTGACTACTTCTTCTGTTTCCTTCTCCTCCTCACACCACCGTTCGGAGGTTCTTTCTTATCTTTCCTTTTCTATTCCTCTCGACATTTTCGTTTTCAATTTACCCCATCCTTAGCTTTTCACTCTGATGGTTGCATCTTTTTGACTACTGCTTGAGTGTTGAGTCAGGGTGTTACAGTCAAACCATAGAGCTTCATTTCCCTTTTTCCTCTTCTTCTCTTCCCTGTTCTTCTTCATGTACTTATGCTCTACTCCTCCCTCTCATCCTTCCACTCCTGCTCCCTCTCGCATTCTCCTTTCCCTCCTCCTACTGCTCCTCCTCCTCCTCTTTCCCCTCCTCCTTCTTCTCCTCCTTCTTCTCCTACTTCTTCTCCTCCTTCTTCTTCCCCTCATTCACCCTCTGTTACTTCTCCTCCTCATCCTTTTCCTCCTTCTTTGTCTCCATCCTATTTTGTCCTTCTCTCCTTATACTTTCCCCATCGCCCATTTAGTATCTTTCACTTATTACTTCACCTCCAATTATTTATTGCCAACTATCTCTTATTTCCCTTATTCCTCTTAGTCTCATGTCCACTGTCTATTATCTTTTTCTCCCTCTCCTTATTTTCCTTCTTCTTCTCCTCTCATACTTTTCTAATATTCCATTTTGTATTTTCCACTTTGAACTTCTAATTTTCTCTTGACAACTATCTCTTCTTTCTCATTTTCTTTCACCTACAATTTCATGTCCACAGTTTATTATCTTTTTCTCTCTCACCCTGTTTCTCTCTCTTTTACTCTTCCCATTTCACCTTCTCTGGCTACCTCCTTCGTCTCCTACTTTTTCTACTATTTCTTACTCTCTGTGATATTACTGTTTATGATATTTCTCTTTCTATTCCATCTTCTTCAACTTTCCCCACAGCATTTTCTCCTTCAACCATAATCATCATTCTATCTCCCTTATCCATCCCCTTTATTCATTTCTCCTTCTCTCCATCTTCGTCTCTCCTCCACTTCTCAATAACTATAATCCACTCACTTTATCCACCTCTCCTTCTCTTCATCTTTCTCTCCCTTATCCTCCTCAATCACCATTCTCCAACTATCCCTCTCTTTTCTTGCAACCTTTTCCTTCTCCCACTCATGACCTCCCCTACTTCCCCCACCACTGACTGTCATTCGTCTCTGAAAGACTTGACTTGTCTTGATTCACTCGTGAGTGAAACTGGGAGGAAACCTATGAAAAGAGACAGAGATATGTACGCCAAAAAGCAATAGCAAGTGTATGGAAATCATGTGAATACAGATGTGAATGTGTTGTCTGAAAGCGGTGTGCAACCTCTCATGCCTCATGCCTCATGCCTCATGCCTCTCATGCCTCATGCCTCTCATTCCTCATGCCTCTCATGCCTCATGCCTCTCATACCTACAATGCCTCATGCCTCCCATGCCTCATGCATCTCATTTCTCATGCCTCTCATGCCTCATGCCTCTCATGTCAATCTTGCCATGCTGAGTAAGTGCTAAAAAGCCTTCTTCAATTTCTTCCTCTTTCAATCCATCCTACATTACATCTTTTCTGTTTTTCAATATATTCTTGATGCTGTTTCTATTTTCTTATTCTCCATTCATCCTGGATTCTGTGTTATTCAGGAATCCAGTCTTACAACTTTAGAACGTTATACAGAATAAGAGTGAACTCATTCTAAAGGTAGTCATACGGAAAAGTTGATAGAAACATACATTTAACTCTAATTGGGAAAATGGGGTTACTATATTATAATATTAAAGTATTCAATCATAAATGAGATGTTATATTGAAACTATTGATTGAAGTATGCAATTCAAATATTGATTGTTAATTAATATAACAATTGTAATTAGAGGGGTGTTTTTTATGTTAATATTATCAAGTGATTTTTTTATATTTAGAGGATGTCAATGTAATGTTGATTTTTTTTCGTATTCAGTTTTTAACTTCCGATTGAATGTTAGGCTAAGTGAATTTTTTGAGAGGATTGTCCATGTAATACTGTTTCTCTTTGCATCTTCTACTTTTGTTTTAGTTTTCATATTTCTAATTAAATTTCTAGTGAATATTGTATTTTAGTTTTAAGAAATAGCACAACTCGCATCCGCGCTCAGTTTCTTTCTTTGCGGATGCTAATTTTTCCATAAAATTGTAATTTATATAATAATGTTTGTGAAATGTATTCTGAATGGAATGGAAAATATGCTTCGTTATACAGAGTTAATGCTACCACTTGGAACTCAGTACCTTCGGTGGAGTCTATCATACAAAAATAATGTTGAAGGTTGTTACAAAGGTACAAGAATAATTTATAAGATATAATATAAAAATATAATTTAATACATATTTTGCAATATTACCCTTTCAGAGCTCACAGATATCTTATGTAAAGACAAGAATTGAAAAAAATAACATTGTCTCCAAGTTATTAAAAAACTTTAGCGTGAGATTATTTATGTAAATATGAAGTGAATGATTTCTTATACTTCATGAGATTTGAAAATACTGTATCTGAAGAAGATAAAAATATGAATATTGGATATTGAAATTCTCTTTCATCCAAAAGCATATAAGAGAAAAACGGACTCTCATAAAGCTGACATACTTATCCTTGTTGAATTCTAAAAATAAAATAGTTATATCGTATTAATTTTCAACCAGATGAATTCTGATATTCCAGAAATGTTTTTCTTCCAATGAAATTTGACTGCAATCCAACACTTTGGACAGTAAACAGTTTAGTTCTAGCTGAAATTAAACTCTAAAAATGTGAGGGTTTAAGCACTATAATGTATGATACACTCACTATATACAATCTATAGCACACCAACGATTTTACTACTGAGAAAAGAGTCTTGTAAAAAAACTTGTGGTCTCAAGAAAACACGAATCACAAATTAAAATATATTACAGGAGGAAACAATATTCAATAAATGAATCAAGAAAAATTGAACAGAATAGAGCTGAGAAAGAATGCAAAAATGTAGATAATCTGGTTGAAATGGTGTGACTCAGTATGTTGTGGGGTGAATAGCCTGATTCAAGAATATGGCTCACATTCACAATACGGCGTCAATTAAGACTCGAGTCGTATTTTTCAGTTCTATTCAAGCTGACAAAACGAAGAATTCTGAGACGATTATTTGCGAACGATATTTGGCTGCTCTCGACTCTATGATTTGGACCGACTTCAAGTTTCGGCAGTGGGAGGATGAGTATGGAAGAGGAGGGACGAATGAGGACGAGAAGAATTAAGAGAGATATGGGTGGAGACGAGGAATTGCTGGCGGGATAGAGCGATGGAAAATTGAATAAATTTGAGATCATAAGGTATAGTGTACA
This sequence comes from Nilaparvata lugens, assembly GCF_014356525.2. Taxonomy (NCBI): domain Eukaryota; kingdom Metazoa; phylum Arthropoda; class Insecta; order Hemiptera; family Delphacidae; genus Nilaparvata; species Nilaparvata lugens. Next base: position 62,824,591 of record NC_052508.1, on the reverse strand, counting down.
ATCATATTATTATGAATAGAGAATTTTTTTTTTATTAACATATTTTAACACATTTCTTATCCTAACATATTAATTTTTATTGCTAAAGTCTTCCAGTGAAGCCTACAGTTCTAATCTATAATTCTTCTACTTTAAATTCTTCCGCTACACATTTATTTAATTTATACTTTTTTCACTTCACTAGCACTACACCAACTCGAAGGGCTTTGTTCTCTTCAACCTCCTTGTGAGTTCAGTGCTGTCTAGTAGTTGAATGACTTCGGTGTTGTCGTGTAATGAATAGAGAATGATATTCAAAATTGAGAAAAATATTAAATGGTAAAAATTCATAAAGGAGAGTAAAAAATGTAACGGAGAAATGAGATTACAAAACAGTTTGTTAATGCAGTTCAAATTGAATCGGAAAAACATCATCTTCAAAAGGATATAATTATTCCTTTTATTTCTCACTTTTCGTCTCTTATAGACTTAATATAAATATTTTACACCTTCAAAGATTCTTAGTACAGTAAATTGTTGAAGATATTGTATGGAATAACTTCAAATAATTTTGAATACTATCTTCAATCAAAATGTTTGAAATCAGTTTCCGTTGCTACACCATTATCAATTCCTAGTATGACAGCATAGTTGTTATGACATGAACATTGACTGTTCATTTCATAAACATTGAACCAGCAGAATAATTGAAGTTGAAAAGTGTAATTTTGAAGCTATGTGATTGACAGTAGTAAATTTGTTTGATGTCTAGTATTTTTGAAGGTTTGTAATGCTTTTAATTATTTAATAATATATAAGTCATTGTGACAATTTTTAGCCGTGTCTCTCCATTACAGATTTTCACCCCGACATCACCACATGAAGTTGTAGCCGTTATTTTCAAATCATGTTTGGTATCAACATTTTAGAAATACTCACAATTTGATCACAAAAATGCCTAATAAGATGGGATTCGAACCCAAGACCAGAGCACCAATTAGAGACTAAAAACGTGGTGCCCTGGAGAAAGCATATTATTCTAGAGTCACATTTGAAATTCCAAAACCTTGAACTCCCAAATCTTCCACAATATTTACCACTTTATCTTTCTCTTTCCCTTTCACTACCTTTTCTCCGTCTCCGTCACACCACATTCATGAGTCTGTCGTCCATATTAATGTAATTGCATGCTGCCACCGACTTGTACGCCGGTTATTAACAGGTTTATTTTGGGCATTTTTATAACCCTCTAAAACTCGATCCCCACTAAAATAAAATCGGGACTTCTCTCTACAACCATACAGCTTGTCTAATCCGTCTTTTATTTTTTCTACCTTCTTTTGCTCCTCCTTCGTTTTCACTCTGCTTACTCATTCTCCTCTGCCTCAAATCTTCATTGTGAATTCTGAATACTCATATATTATTAATATTATTATTGTTATTATTATTATTATTATTATCATTATTATTATTATTATTATTATTATTATTATTATTATTATTATTATTATTATTATTCTCCAGTCAAACCTTCTTTAGAAGGTTTTGGAGAATTTATAATTCGTCTGGTTTATAATATTTGAAAATTTCCATTGAAAAGGAATCTTCTTATCTTTCGTAGTTCTTGCTTTTTTTTATTATTCTTCAATTGTTTTGTTTGTAAGATTCCCTTTCATAAGTGTATTTTTCATTTTTGTTTGTTATATTTTCTCCCCTATTAAAATCCCTTCTTCTGGGGGTACCAGGACGAAGGAAAAAGGAAAAAGGATTATTATTATTATTATTATTATTATTATTATTATTATTATTATCATTATTATATATCATAATACAGATTACACTATATAACATGATACACTCACATTTCATATTATATTCTCACATTATAAAAATATCATGTAAATGAATGGGAAGTAGAGAGTATCTCTCCTTCTTCTTATGACATCTCTTCACATTATTATCCTAATCCTTTCTCTCCACATCGATATGATTTGCCTTAATTTCTTCTTCTTCTTCTTCTTCTTCTTCCTCTTCTATTCTACTTCTTTTTCTCCTTTTTCTTCTTTTTTCTTCTTCTTCCTCTTCTACTCTAACTCTCTCATCATCTTTTTCTTCTTCTACTTCTTCTTCTTCTTCTCCTTCTTCTTCTTTTCTTCTCTTCTTCTTCTTCTTCTTCTTCTTCTTCTCTTCTTCTTCTTCTTCTTCTTCTCTCTTTCTTTTCCTCTTCTTCTTTTCTTCTTTCTTCTTCTTCTTCTTTCTTCTTTTCTTCTCTTTCCCTTCTTCCCCTTTTTTCTCTTTCTCTTCTCTTCTTCTTCTTCTACTTCTTCTTCTTCGTTCTTTCCTCTTCTTCTTTCAGTCTCTCCTTCTTTCCTCTTCTTCTTACTTCTTCTTCTTCTTCTCTTCTTTCCTCTTCTTTCTTTTCTTCTTCTTCTTTCTTCTTCTTCTTCTTCTTCTCTCTTTTTCTTCTTCTTTCTTCTTCTTTTGTCTTCTTTTTTTTTTTCTTTTTTCCTTTCTTTTTTTTTTTTTTTTTTTTTTTATTTTTTTTGTCGCTCCTCTTCTTCTGCTTCTTGTTATTCTTCTCCTTCTCTTCACTCTTATTTCCCATTTCGTTCGTCTCATTTAGCAGGCAACCAGAGATTAATTCAAAGCAGCAGCAGCAGTATAATAATATGGCCGCTGGTCTATTTCAAATAAATCTTGCCAATTTATTGTCTCAGTCGTTTTTAATAAATAAACAATGTAACAAATCTTCTCCCCGCTGTCACCGCTGACTCACTCTTTCTCACTCCTTCTCTCTGGCTCTCTCCATCTGTTATTCTAGTCTCTTTTACGATGTCTTTCATATAGAATGGCAACGACCTGACTCAACTCTGTAGCCTCCTCTTGTTTTATTTGCTTCTCATTCATCGGTGTAGCTTCATTTTCAAAAAGCAAAACTTTGAGTCAAGTTTGATTCTTGAAATTTTCAAGTTGGATCCCAGTAACTATAGATTCAGAAGAGAAAATCAAGTTAAAAATTGATAAAGAATGGTTCTAACCCAATAAATAATATCGAATATTTCCTGGAGTAGTATACAATGGCCCATATGAATAAAACCAGAGCAAATGCTCATGAACAAGAGCATGGAGCATAAGGTTTTGATCATGAGCAAAAGGTAAAGCAAAAGCATTTGCTCATTTTTATATGATAGCTTTTACCTTTTACCTTACCTTATGCCTCCGAACTCTGGAGCAAATCTCACGTATTTTTAGAGATTTTTCATCATCTGATTCGCTTTTGTAGCCTTAGTTGTTTTTATAGCTCACGGAAGCGCTAAAGATGCAAATAGGGTGCACCGCTTGTATTTGCGTCGTCTGCACTGTTTCTATTTATAAATGAGTTTTAGGTTATTGTTGAGTTTAGAATTTTTGAAATAATAGCGTGAAAAATGTCATTTCTATATATTCTTCAGCATATCTTATAATATCAATAACCTTCTTATAATCGTCTACACTTTCATCTTCTTAAATACCTATTTCCTATTTTGTGATGGCTATCTTTATAACAGCAGTACTACTATCTTTGTATTTATTCTTTTGTAGGATAATGGTGATATGTATCATGGTTGAATCTAAAAGGAGTTTTATAGTTCTCAACTCTTGGTTGTGATCGTATCTGGTAGAGTTTCCTCTTCCTCATACGAATTAGTTGAGCCATTTTACTATGAGCAAAGGTATGCTGCTCTAGACTAGACTCACCTTTTTTGAAGCATTTGCTT